>NC_047111.1:24208143-24352418 GCF_902500255.1 Thalassophryne amazonica | reverse complement strand
GTAATAATAATAATAATACATTTTATTTATATTGCACTTTACATTTGTAAACAAATCTCAAAGTGCCACAGAGGTTAAACAAAAGCATAAAACAACAATCAACTTCAATAAAATAAAACAAGATCAATTAAAATCAATTAAAATTAGCAACTATAATTCATAAGCTTTCTGAAATAAAAGCGTTTGATTTAAAAGAGTCCACTGACTGTGGCGCCCTCAGGTGGATGGGCAGGGCATTCCACAGGCGTGGTGCTGCTGCCTGAAAGGCTCTGTCCCCCATTGTGTGGAGCTTGGTTTTGGGGACCTGGAGGAGGTAACTGTTGTTTGAGCGGAGGCGTCTCATGGGCTCATGGGGGGACAGAAGTTCTTTGAGGTACACTGGTGCACCGCCGTAGACACACTGATAGGTCAGGAGGCAGATCTTATATTCCACCCTGAACCTAACATGAAGCCAATGAAGTTTGTTAAGGATGGGAGTAATGTGTTGAGTTTTGGGCACACCCATCAGGACCCTGGCAGCACAGTTTTGAATGGACTGGAGATGTAAATTTCTGCCAGAGATCCCGATGAGGAGTGCATTACAGTAGTCCAGCCTGGAGGAGACAAAGGCATGGACCAGCCTCTCAGCATCAGACAACGACAGGGAGGGGCGGAGTTTGGAGATGTTCCTGAGATGAAAGAATGCTGTCTTACAGATAGGCTGGATATGGATGTCAAATGAAAGGTTGGGGTCAAAACGGACTCCCAAGTTTGTAACAGATGTTGATAATGGAATGTTGTGGCCAGAAAATGAAAATACTTTGAGGGGGGATGATTTCAGTTGATGTGGGGTGCCAATGAGAATGGCTTCAGTTTTTGTGCTGTTTAGCTGGAGAAAATTGTCATTCATCCACGCCCTCGTCTCCTCCAGACAGGCAGTGAGGGTGTGAATGGAAGATGAGGAAGTGGGGTCCAACCTGACATAGAGCTGAGTATCATCAGCATAGCAGTGGAAGGATATTCCATGCCTGCTGATGATGTGGCCCAAGGGGAGCATATAGATGGAAAATAAGGTCGGTCCAAGGACCGACCCCTGGGGGACCCCACAGGTTGCAATGTGGGGCCTCGACCTGGCTTCCCCAAGGGCCACATACTCAGCTCTATCAGTCAGGTAGGACCGAAACCACTGGAGTGCTGTATCTGAAAGGCCAATGAAATGCTGGAGTCGGTGAAGAAGGATGGTATGGTCTACAGTGTCAAAGGCGGCCGAGAGGTCCAGGAGCAAGAGAAGGGATGGAGAGCCCTGGTCAGAAGCCACCAGCAAATCATTGATGACCCTGACCAGGGCTGTCTCAGTGCTATGGGCAGAGCGAAACCCTGACTGAAACTTCTCATGTATCAGTATCATGTATCATGTCTCAGGTACAACGGGACATGTGTCAGGAAGGGCATCTGGCGTAAAACTTGAGCCAAATACCAATGCGGATCTGGCTGTAGCCGCTGTGGCAACCCCGAACAAGCGGGAGCAGCTGAAAGAACAACAGCTTTCAGTTCCAGTAATAGAATGTCCCACATGTAGCATGTTTTGGAACATGTTATTTGTCCTACATATTTCATATTAATGAACAATATGCAACAAAGAATGTAGAGTAATGATAGGAAATGAAGCCTCGGTGTCAAACGTGTGATTTAGAGTCTCCCAGCCAATTGCTTCAACAAAAGCTTCATAAGTTGAATGCCTCATTTAACATCCCAGCAGAGAGTATCGACCTCTACTGCTCAAATAATGTATAGCATGATTATTGTATTTCAAGCTGGAGGCCATATAATACAGTTTCTGTAGACATGTAACAGCAAACAATATTATAGTTATTATTGACTTGATAGATTAGATGAGACAGTATTCATATTAACGAAAAATAAATAAATAAGGTGAAATTGCTGGATGCTTATGCCTGACAGAAGTTATGGAGGCGGTTTTCATTAATATCTGTTTCTTAGTTGCTCCCCCCACTGAAACTTTATTTTATTTTATTTTTAAGTGCCAAATTGTTAGAAAAAACAGTGAACCTGCCAGGACTGAGCTGACACAGAAAACAAAAACTTGAGATCAAACAGTAATAAATGTTCAGAGCCAGGGCATTATTAATGAGGATTTATTTTATTTTAAAGATCTTTGCAGAGGTTTGCACTCTCTAAAAGTGCCATTTTTATTTCATTTCTCAGCTCAGCTGTCACATCTAGATTGGCTGATGTTTGTAGATTAGATTCCACAAATGTACAACATGACCTTTTTTATTGTTTGTTTTTGTTTTAGAGTTATTGATGTTTAATTTTACACCCATGCATTTGGCAGACACTTTTTAATTTTTATTTTTGACACAAAGTCACCTCTGAGCTGTGGCCACCCATCGTTTGCGATTTGCAGTTCTGTTTGCGTTTGACATGAGAAGATTTATAAAAATATTTGCTGTAGTTTCAGTGCGAGTATTCATCTGTAAAAATACAGACCCAAATAAAATACACGGAACATCTTGTTCCCTTCGCTTGAATGTTGGCTCTATTAATTCCTTAGTGGGATTGTAATCCTGCAAGTCCTTCCTTTTTATTTGCTGTTTTATTTGTTTATTATTTGCTGTTTTATTTGTTTAATTCGGTCATGTTGTGCACGTTCCCTTTTTAATCTTGTATAATGTGTTTTTGATGGGAAGCTGCCATCTTGAGCAGAAATAACAGCTGCTGAAGCTGAAAAATTCCCTCTGCTGTGCACTGACAGCGCCTCGTTGATGTGCATGTCTGTGCACATTGCTAATGTGCATGTCTGCACATCCCTGGTGTGCATGTATGTGCACATCGCTGATATGCACATTTGTTGCATATACTTAGCGTTCTATAGGAATAATGTAGGCAGCCAAATTTGTGATGTCATAGTCGCTATTGGACAGGTGCATGAGTGCGTCATCCATTGCAGAAGGCTGACAGACACCACGTTTTCCATGCTGTGCTGCTCACAGCAGCCCTCAGTTGTCTGCACGTCCGTGCACTTTTCCCACCAGCGCCAAGCTTCACATCAGTGTTGGATGGCAGGTGTGAGGAGAAACATAATAATACAATAACATGCTTTTGGTGGGTGGTATGCATTTTCAAGAGGCCCGACGTCCATGCCCAGTCGCCCAAAATGACAGCTATTCGCCCGAGTTAGACGAGGGCGAATAGCTGTCATTTTGGGCGACGGGATGGACGGAGGGACTCAGAAAAATGCATACCGCACGACAACAGCATGTTATTTGCATTATTATCACTTTTTACTGAGATACACAACACATAACGCGTACATAAAAAGTTGGCTCACTTTTGTCGTGTCTCGCGCTGTCTGGCGTGCGCTGCTCTCCCTCATCAAGCTGGCTGCTTTAGCTGCTGTTCATTGTCATATTATCCATGAGAAAATCATCCGTAATATCCATATTGGGACCAAAACACACTTCTCGCCTTTTCATCTTTTCCTCTACGGACAGTTCTTTTTTTTTTTTCCCCTCTGCAGACAGTTCTTATTTTTTTTTTTTTTCCTCTGCGGACTGTTCTTGGGCTGCGCGCTATGACGTCATTTGTTTATGCACAGCAGGCGGGTATAGCCAGATACCATCGACGTAAATCTATGATACTGGCCCAGCAACGCCCCGGTAAAGTGATAATAATGCCTAATATGTGGGCAAATATTAGGCAAAATGTTGGTTACTGATGTTTCTAAATATTGTTCTGGAGTTTGTATCAAAGTGAAGATCTAGTGACCACTGGCACCTGCTGGACGGTTTGTGAATGTGCATCCATATCCAATCATGGATTTCATGTTTAAAAGTTGCAGTCAGCGCACTGTAGTGCGTACATCGCTTGTTACTCTGCAATGTGTCATTTTACATGATGTTGTTAGTGTTCCAGCTGCCCTTGTTCGGTCAGGTTGCCACAGCTGATCCAGAATATATCCATATTGGGACTGGGCACAAGTTTTACGCCAGATGCCCTGCCAAGAACCCTCTGAGGTCTGACAGGATCAGGTGCATAAAAAGCAGAGTGGCTGCCATCATTTTACCAGGACCTAGAATCAAAAAGCCATATTACGTTTGTGTAATGTAAGTAATAGTTAAAATACTTGGAGGATGCATCCCAGGTGTTGGTTCTGTGCATAAGTGATGGTTGGAAGAAGTTACCACAATGTAAAGACTACTCTCCATATACAGAACTGGAAAACAGCATCATGCTGTTTCCAGTTAGCTAACTAGCAGGAGTAATGCTGGTATTGTCCTGCTGTCCAGCTCCATATTGACAGTGAGTGCTTTTGAACCGCTCCACGAGTGCGATGCTGCATATGATATTTTTACCGATGCATTGATATCACTGCAGCAGATACAAACCTCTATTGTGGTTGGAGTTTTACATTATTTCCCTCATACGCTGCTTCCGTACACTGCCTAAATAATGTCAACAGTAATTTTCCACAACACGCACAGTTTATAATTGAACCAATGAATGCTCTGTGTTTGATCTTCTTACTAAAGTGCATTTCCTATTAAGCAAATTTTGTCAATTGGACTTTGTGTACTTTTCCACAATCACGTGAACCAAATTATAAAAACTGTGTGCCAGTTTTTCTCAAAATGATCTCAAATAGTTTTGATATTGGACAGTATTTGATACACCAACTTACACCTAAAACTTGCTGTCCCCAAAATTTGTGGGTTATCTTTTGTCTGTGTGTGGTTGTCTGCATTTTGGGGTCCAGTTTATTTATCTACATAACATGAAAATAAAGAAAATTTCATATTAGTTTGACAAACTCAAAGTCTCAAAATTAGGCATCTGTCCAAACAGTCCAGAATGTGCCACGAGTGTGGACAAAACAGGTGGCGAGGCCGGTACAGTAGGTGAACAAACTAGCAAAGAGTGAATGAATGAGACTGTCTTTTAAACTGCACTGGAGTAGATGATTGATTTCAGGTGTGAGAGGCAAGCAGGTCAGCCACACCCACCCTATGACTCACAATACAAATAGAAAAAGGACAAATCATCACAAGACAAACAGAGCAGGGGTGGTGGCCAAGTGGTTAATGCGCTTGGTTTCAGTTCAGAAGGTTCCGGGTTCAAATCCCACCCCTGCCACATTTCTCCATGTAATGTGGAGTTGCGTCAGGAAGGGCATCCGGCGTAAAACTTGTGCCAATTCAACATGCAGATCCACCTTGGATTTGCTGTGGCGACCCCAAGTGCAAACAAGGGAGCAGCCGAGAGGACTTACTTTTTATCACAATACACAAACAGAAAAGGTCAAATCCTTACAGAAAGTCAAAGCCTCACGTTTCAGTTGAAAACATCAAAGATTTTTTTTGAAGCTAAAAATGTATCTTCATCAAATTTCCTTTTAAATGATGCCATCTTAAATGTAATTTCTGAAGGATTCCACTAAGCGGAGTCCTTCATGTTTGTGATGTGGGATGGCAGAGGAGGCGTCTTCTTTGCAACCAACTTCACCTGTTTGTGTTACATATTTTTCAATATGTCATCATAATGTAACTCCACTGATCAAATTTCTAATTGATTTATGGTTTTTGGGAATTTCTCAATGATATCTTAACTAAAAAAATGTTTGAAAGCTATGATTTTTAGATTTATACACCATCAAGAAATGACAGGCCCAAATAGTCCAAAATATTATGTGGTGTCCGTAGACAATACCTTCTTAGTTTTATAGAAGCATTCTTGAAAGTTAAGGTTTGCTTGTTGATTCCTCTCACGATGTTGTTGTCAGATGGTAATAATTTTGAGATATGTCATGTCCGTAGAGAATACAGAAGGTTGATTGTTGGTGCAAGTAGCACGAATGTCATCAGTTTATTTAGGATCAGATGAGGCTCATTTCAGGTACTAGTCAAAGAAGGCTGGATGGATGTTTGGAATGTGATTATTTTACTGAAATTAATTTTGATATGTGCCACCAGTGGGCATATAGACAATGAAATCCACCCCAAAAATCCATGTGCCCTAATATAAAGTATTTTCTAAGTATATCTATTTTTCTACTCAGTCAATAAGTTACAGCAGTAACTTATCGATTGAGTAGAAAAATCGATTGTGTTCTGCTGTACGCACACTGTATTTCTCACCTGGGTTCTTCTTGTTTTGGTCTGATCACTGAGTCGACACATGGCCGCGCCAAGAAGGACACTTTCACTATTACCCTTTCGTGTGTGCTTTCTGTTTCTGTGCGTCTGTCTGTCCTAATTTAATGAGGAGAAATAATGACCTCTCACACGCCACACACTGTCCTCACACAGATTAATTCCACAGCAGAAAGTCTGTAATGGTGCACATCCAGGGTTTAATGTACTGCATGTATAGCTGGTGTTTGACCAGTAAATGCAGTAAGAAAGTGTAGATTCAGTTTCCTTGATGGACAATGTCTCCATCTCTGCTCGGCACAGAAAGCACCGGAAGCCTGAATGCATCTGCTGCAAATAGAAAAGAATAATCTGCTGCGTATAACGTTGGCTGAAAGGTGGAACTTAAACTGTTGTGAAAATTAAATACCTTGTTCCTTTATTTATTTTTATTTGTGATGAATTTAGTGCATTTTATTGAAATATATCGAGGGGTGGGCATTTTGATGAACATAATATTAGCCGCACTTCTGCATCCGCCCACAGCCTCTTTAGGCAGAATTTTGTGGGGAACCAAGGGGCCGAGGTGACTTCACATCCTGATATTGCCAAATGGAGAGTGGAATTGTCCAATTGCCCAACCAAACCTAGCCACCTGTGTATACTGAGGGCACAGACTAAGGACTGAAATAGTTGTACGGGGTCTGGAGTGTTCAAATGGGAGAATAAGTGAAGTAAAATAGTGAAATATGTTGTACAGTCCTGGCATCCGTCTATCTGCAGGAGACGATGGTGTAGCATCCAGTTTGTTTTTGCTTTTTTGTTAGTTTTTTTTTTTTTTTACTGTTTTTCAATTCCATTTTAATTGATTTCATTTATATAGCGCCAAATCACAACAAAGCTGCCACAAGTAAGGTCAAACCTTACCTACCCCTAGAGCAAGCACACAGGCAACAGTGGTAAGGAAAAACTCCTTCTGATGATTTAAGGAAGAAATCTCAAGCAGACCAGACTCAGAGGGGTGACCCTCTGCTTGGGCCATGCTACAGACACAATTAACAGTACGAATATACAGGAAATTTTTGTCTTAGTTTTTATCTGCACCCGCTGGTATAACTTATCAGTCCAATGCGCGAGTGTCAGTCTCTGCTGCATTTGTTGTACGTGCCCTGTGATGCCTGCTGAGGCTGCCGCTGTCACTCCTTCCTCCTAGTTCGCTGCTCAGCAAAGCCTTGGCTCCTCTCCTGCTCAGGCCTCCGTTCACATGTTCTGACAGTAAAGCGCCGGGCTGCATGGTCCTCTGCACACTGCTCCCACGTGTTTACATTGATGCTGCACATTTTCATGTCCTTCTTGCAGACATCCTTGAAGCACAGGTGTGGACGACCAGCAAACAAGTGCCCTTTGCCAGCTCACCGTACAGTAGAGCTTTCGGAATGTGGCCCTTTAGGAATGTTGTACAGTACGCTGATTATTATCCTATCAGGAGACCAGGAAAACTGTCTGTCCATCTTTCCGTCAGCTCAGGTAACTGATGTAGAGAAAAGGTACGCCGGTGCAACACAGATGTCTGCGTAATTGAGGTCTATCATGGACAGTTTGCTTCTAATGATTGATGTAATGTGTAGCACCGTGGTAGATGTAGGCGGATTTTCAGATAGTCAACGCCCCCTTTATGAACAATCACACCTGTGGAGGGTCTTTATTAAGGGCTTCACTGCTCATTCTTTTAAAGGACTCTGATGAAGGTGTAACCGTACATCAAAGTGTTTGCCTTTGTTATGCACCTTAAATAAATAATTTAATTACACAGACTTCTGTGTTGCACTACTGTTCCTTTTCTCTACATGTTTCATCCTGACCTGGTTGCACTGGATTGTTGTGGCTGCGGACCCGGCCCACGAGGGGGCGTTTGGGGGCGATGCCCCCTCACGTCATCAACCTCGCCCCCTCGGATGTGAAAGTTATCAAAAATAAAAAGAAAGAAAAAGAAATACTGGAAAATATAGTGCCTCGCGCATTGTGCTCTGCGTCCTCATCAAGCAGGCCGGTGTTCTGTCGAGATGATGGGACACCTGTCTGCGTGTCTGTTTATAAGAATCTTCTCGCCCAGAAGAAAAAAGAGCACCAACAACTACCCATAACTGTGTTCTTCACTCGGAAAAAGACACCTGCAGCGAGGTGTGAGTGGAAAAAGGCGCGAGCGCGGCGCCAGGACGAAGAGGCGCGATCAGAGGAACTGTGAAACACTGGTCAATCACTATTAATAATTTCTTATGTGTCCAACCTCGTAGGTTGATCGTTAAAATGAAATTTGTTAGTTCTAAAAGCCATCATAATTATTTATAGGAAAACGTTCTATTTTTATTTCTCAAACAAATGTTTGTGCCTGAAAACAGGTTGGTCTTATTTTTCTACTGAGGTTTGAACTTTGAGAGTGTTTACACACGAGAGAAAAGTGAGAAAATGTTAATGCCTGTTTGAGAAAAGTGTATAAAGTGTGTAGTGAGGGGTTTTACAGCCTTAAAACGTCTATAATAATTGTAAAAAATAACGCTGTCTACTTTGCGGATTTCGCCTATTGCGGGCTATTTTTAGAACGTAACTCCCGCGATAAACGAAGGACCACTGTGTATCTACATGAAAGGTTTATCTTTGACCCGTTGTGTGACTGTCATGCCCAATTGCGCTGTGTTTGCGCTTGTGATGGAGGGCTGTATGTGGGGATAATCTACTGTCTCGTGTCGTTTCTCAGATCAGTTGTTGGTTTGGTTTTGTGGTATGCAGGAGATCACTTGATAGAGGGTCTATACGTTCAAATAATAATGAAAAAAAATACTGTCATCACTCTTTACTCTTAGTCAGTCTCTTACAACGGTGTAGCCTAAATACACGAGCTTTCTAGAAGCACACCCAATTAAATACGCACGCTCAGAGGCAGGTACCCTCTGGTGCGCACTTTTTTGGGGGGGGGGGGGGGCGACAACCCCCTGTGATAAACTCATCGCCCCCTTAATATTTTTTTTTTCTGTTGCCGGGTCTGTGTGGCTGGCAGAAGCACGGAGAACTTGCCCTCCCATGGGCGGCGCCAAGGGGGTGCTAGAGCTCCCCCTGTAATTGTCATAGCACTCCCAAGAAAATACTTCATTTATTATTTTCATTTAATTTCATCCCATGTTTTTAAGACCTTGTCTACACTGAAACTGAACTTCTGCTATACAATCTTTCTCTTTGTCATTTTCAAAAAGTGTTCCATTCAGCAAATATCTCCGTTGTCACCGATCCTGTGAAACTGCGTGAAAATGCTGTAGTACATATGCAAGGCCTGTATATGGCGCTGTAATGCTTCCATTAAAAATGGAGATGACGACGTGGGGCTAATGTAGCGACGAAAGCTAACATTTTAGAAGCCGGCTCACAGATTAAATAAAGTCTTTTAATCTGACCTGTTGCCAGAATTCATCATCACAGATGAAAACTGTTGTGCACATGACACCCTTGTTTTGGAAGATGACGTCTGGAAATGCGTTAATTAATTCGAGTTTTTAAAGAAGTCCCTCAGTGTTTGTCCCTCAGTGTTTGTCAGATTGAGCTGGAGGACACCAGCACTTTGTCCCACTACCAAGAAAAAAAAAGAAAGAAGCTAAATTAGACTGTTAAATTACACAGTGAACATGTTACAGAGGCAGGGTGATGACATCATCCTTTCACTTTTCCATAGTAAGACACCTCTGGCATTTCCAGATTTATGTGATTAGATAAATATTCCGCTCATAAAAAGAAAATAAACATTCATCAACAGAACTGATTGTTTCACACAAAATGAGTGTAACGTGACGTTCAATGACATCACATTCAACAATGTCATGATAATAATAATAAGGCACCTTTCATTAATAAAAATCTCAAAGTGCTACAAGAAAAAAAACAAGAATAAATAAGAGAATAAAAACATGAAATCTTAAGATAAAAACAGTAACAAGTATGTAATAAAACCATAATAAAATAAAAAGACTAAGATGCAACAGATTCGAATTATTGAGACCTGTGATAGGCCTGTCTAAAGACTTTTTTTTTTTTTTTTTTTAAGCTTCCGCAGTCTGTGGAGCCCTTAGATGATCAGGGAGGGAGTTCCAAATATGAGGGGCAGCTGAACAGAAGGCCCTGTCTTCCATGGTGTGAACTTTGGTGCAAGGGGAGACGGAGAAGATTAGTGTTGTATGAACGGGAGGGTGTGTGGGGAGTGAGGAGGTCTTTGAGGCGAGTGGGGGGCATTGCCATGGATGCATTGGTGAGTGATGAGAGCAATCTTAAAATGGATTCTGTAGGTTATGGGGAGCCAGTGAAGGTTATGGAGTATAGGTGTAATGTGCTCCTGTTTACATACTCTTGTCAGAATTCTAGCTGCACTGTTTTGAATATATTAGAGCCTTTGAAGGTTTTTTTTTGTTGTTGTTTGTTTTTTTTTTGTTTTTTCAGAGATCCTAAAGAGCAAGGAGTTACAGTAGTCAAGCCCAGAGGAGACAAAGGCATGGACGAGTTTTTCAGCATCAATGATGTCATACTGCATTGAGTGTAGTTTCAAGTTGTTGAAATGGTGCCCAAATATTCATAAGTGGAATTGAAAA
Organism: Thalassophryne amazonica; assembly: GCF_902500255.1. Lineage (NCBI taxonomy): Eukaryota > Metazoa > Chordata > Actinopteri > Batrachoidiformes > Batrachoididae > Thalassophryne > Thalassophryne amazonica. Next base: position 24,341,662 of record NC_047111.1, on the reverse strand, counting down.
GAAGTGAAGTCTGTGTCGCCTAAAGAACTACCTGAGGAACAGCAGACAAGCCTGCTGTTGGCATTTTTCTCCTGAGGCTTTAGGCTACATGTGGAGGTCTGAATATGTGTACTGAACAGTAGCCTAGGTTTGTGTGTGTGATTTTGGTCATTCTGTATGTCATTAGTGACTGTCGCAGATGAGAATGTGGCAGAGGTGCAGCAGAGAGCCACAGCACCCTCAGAAAAATGCCAAGCTCTCCCATAGCACCTGCAGAAAAATGTCTCTGGAGCCACCACTGTGCCCTCCTCTCATATAACTTTTACAGCTCCTGAACGTGTACCGCCTGTTTTTTAGCACACGGACTCATCGACTGAAACTCAAATGCACAATTGGCAGTTATTTTCCCAACAGTGAAAAATGAACCATATGGTTGCTGAGTCTGTTTGAGGACCACGGTTAAACCCACATGTAACCAACAGGTGGTGGGAATTTTTAAATGTTTTGAGTGGCAGGTGGGTTAAGGAGCGCGCCACGAGGTGACAGATGGCAGTGCCACCGGCTGTTCTGGACCCACATCAGTTTTGGCTTGATGGTGTTTATTGTCGCAGTGGGATTTGAACCCTGCTTTTATTTTCCAATTAGTTCTCATTTGTGGTGCCTTAGGGTAGTTTGGGGAGTCTCATCTCCCCCTCCCCAACCATCCATTGGCAGTTCATGCAGTCGTGCTATGAAGGGGTGATTATAGCTGAGAGCACGTCACTCAGGGTAGGCAGAGAGGGGTTCGCCTACACACCTCCCACGATTTAATTCTCAAACATTTAGTTCTGCTTTCAAGTCTGCCCACGACTGCGTGGGTTCTGTAATAGTCACTTATTGGCATGAGGTTTGGTGCAGGCGCTGCCGCCGCTAACAGTTCAACGTCTGAATATTGAAACAAAAACATGCACGCCGTCCACTCTGTATTTTAATCAAAGTCCTCCTTTTCGGGTGATACGTCATCTGCATTCCTGAGAAATATACCAGCCTCGCTTCTCTTTTTTGGCATATTTTCTCTTTCAGTCCATGTTTGTCTTTGAACACACATGTAACAGTGTTTGTTTGCATGAGAAAAAGGAAATCAGTCCAGCTGAATTTACATGGATTTGTTTGAGCTGCAGAGATGAGGTTCTGTTCTACTTAACGAGTCCACTCATCATCCGGACACTTGTCCTTTCCAGTAAGACATCACATTTCCAGAACATGTCCATCCACGCTTTCTTACTTCAGACGGAGTCGTGCTGTGTCAGTTTTGTTTTTCAGGGTCATTTCTCGGTCAGTGGTCGTCTCTTTTAGCGCAGCCGTCTCCGTAACTCGAGTCTGAGCGTAATAAGACAGAAATTTCAGGCTCAGTGTATGATAAAGCAAGTCGGCATGAAACGATTCACTCATGATTCTTGATACGATTTTCGATTTTCTTGTGGTTATTTTTTATTGCCAAACACGTGTCCGCTTCTTAAAACTGTAACTTAAATGTTTTATCTTAAATAATCGGAATAAATACTGGATTGTAACAAATAGTAATTTTTAAAAATATATTGTGTAAATATAAATGCTAGTTATGTATTTCTCATTGCCCATTGGTTCAAAAGTATCACGTGATTAAAAAGGTGCACTCTGATTGTTTGTCGTGCACTTTTCTCCCATCTGTTTCACTCTATCGCATGGCTCCATTAGTTTCTGGTAAAAAAAAATAAATAAAAAAAATTCCATGATACGATGAAGCTAAATCCAGCAGTTGCAGTGTTTCGTGGGGACGTTTTTACCTGTTGTTGAAGTTCTGTGCCCCTGAGTGCGACGGCTCTCTCTGCCGCGATAGTCAGCGGTGTGTCAGCAGGTACTATTGGGCAGGTTTAACCACTGAGTCCTGTTGCCCTCCGCTTTCTGTGCTGAGAAGAAATGACAGATCTATTCAGATGTCATATAAAATAAATGAATGTTTTCCCCTTTGTGCAATAGTAAGAATATTGAATATTCAATACTGAATTTTCACTATTGAATATTGCCATTCAACAAGGCCTTGTTGAATGATATAAAGGTTTGTGTTACACCTTGGAATTTCATGTGAGAAACCCTCTAAAATATCTTTTTTTTTTTTTTTTTTTTTTTGTCACCTGGCCACGCAGCGCTGGATTTGGTAAGCCTTTTCTTGAAAGTATTAAAGCTGCGCGCTGCTCAAGAAGTTCTCTGGTGTACTACAGTCAAGTTGGTTTCAAGTGAGTTATTTGAAATAACCTACTTGAAACACCTATGTGTGTGTGTGTGTGTGTGTGTGTGTGTGTGTGTGTGGAGAGCGGACATGAACATTGCCATTCATATTTAATTTGAATCCATTTTAATAAAAAGCTCTGGACCAGATGACTCATGTGGACCTATTGGACTGAAATATGCTGCTCCGTCAGTCACAGTGATCAAATTGTGCTGTTCCAAATGTAGTGTTCCTGCTCCTTTTTTCTTGTTGTTTTTGTGTTTTGTTTTGTTTTGTTTTTGCATATACCAAAAAAAAAAGAGATAAAGAACATGCAAAAATATAACGCAATGCTAGAATACTCTTGGCTGTATGAGCATAAAAATAGGAAACAGTGTGACCTTTTGACCTCTTAAAATAGGTCAAGGTTAGCCATCTTTGACCTTGTCCAGAGTTTGTCTCTCAAGAATGTTCCCTGTGAATTTGAAGATCCGGGAATGAATAAGACTGGATTTACACTGAGCACAGACAGACTGACGCAAAGTCTTTGCAATACCCGATGGTCATATTTTGGCCTCGGGTTAAAAATGACATATTGTTAATATAACTTCAAGAAGAGCAGGTGTTTCCAATAAAAGTGGTGTTCTGTATTGAAAGACTTAAATTGTGTTTAACAACAGTAGAATTCCTTATACCTTGAAAAATGTCTTGAATTTGCTTGAGATAATCAAGGCTTTGAACCCTGGAGGCGAAAGTCTGGAAAACATGGGCCTTCAGGCGCCTTAAAGCCGAGGTGATGTCACTGTCGTTTGAATTGACAAACTCATTACGGTAATTAAAGACACATATTGGCTTAGAGGAGAACTGCTGAACTGTCCTTTGTACTAACAAAAATATCTTTGTTTACCCCCCACCCACCCCCACCCACCCACAATTCACTCTTTCTGCAGACTTTAACTACAACACGGATGGCTATGAGGGAGACGGGGCAGACGACGGCAAGTCTCAGGAAGGCTCCGAGACGCTGCCTTATATAGACGAATCCCCGACCATGTCACCCCAGCTGTGTGTGTCCCAAGGGCACGATGGAGATGTGGTCTCTCCCACGCCACCAGAGGGCCTACTGCCTGGGGTAAGTGCACAGAAGACACAGCAGATCTAGTAGGTATGGCACAAGGTGTAAACCGGATCATAAGGTCAGAACCTTTCATGACTCATAGCTTTGTGGGGCTTGTTTGTACGACTGCGGCCTTCAGTTGTCGCTCCGGCACCTGAAATCGGGACAGCTGGAGCCTTGTTGATCCTGACCTGAACCTGAACCATCCCTCCAATGAGAGGCAGTGCTGTTGCTGTTGCATCTCGAGTTCCACATCAGAAAATTCAGCATGTCAGTTTTCTGTTTAAATTCATATGAAGATGATCAAAAGTGCGATTAGCTCAGACTTTCTCCAGTTATTATTATTATAATTATTATTATGTGATCACAGGAATATCAACACTCCTGCAGCTTTGACCTAAAAATTGTTTGTTCATGAATTATTAAGCTCATCGTTGTACTTTCACTCAGATCCATAATGAAAAAGAATATACCTCCATCTAGTGGTAAGATGGGTTTACAACAACCCTGGTAAATCACAGCTTGAAAACAGGTTAAACTGTTAACTGCAAAGGGATTGCAGGAAATCTTGCTGAAAAATTGAAATATTCATCGTCTGTCACAGTAGAGGTGTGTGATTGTCTGTCCATCAACAGGGGCATTTGACTTTGGCATCACATGAGGAAAACTCAAAACAGGATGTGAATGAAAGCAATAAATAAGAAAGGCTTCATCACAGTCATACAAAATGATTCATATTGCTAAGCACCGTTTTTAAAAAATATGGTACAGACGTCTCCACGCTACGTTAGGATGAACGTGACACTGTGACTTTAGTTATTGAAAGTGACTTTAGTTATTGCATGTGACGCAGTCCAACAACTTACTCTGCCCACGGATCGAAGCATCTGCCCACCCCCCACTTTTTTAAATAATGGCTTAAATGTTCACCCTAAATTAAATTAACTGCATGACCCCAACACACTTTAAAAAGCAACTAATTAGTCTTATCTGTGATGTCATCATCACTGTGCGCTGGTTTAATTTAATTTATTTCATTTTATATAGCGCCAAATCACAACAAACTGTCCTAACCTAACCAACCCTTAGAGCAAGAACACAGGCGACAGTGGTAAGGAAAAACTCCCTCTGATGATTTGAGGAAGAAACCTCAAGCAGACCAGACTCAGAGGTGGCCCACTACTTGGGCCTTGGGCTGGTCTTTCCCGAGTTCTGTAAGTGCACAGCAGTAACTTTTGTTTTGCATGAGGATTATTTTTCTTAATTTATTCATATTTTACACCTGCATGTCATTTTTTTTTTTTTTTTTCATTTTTATCAATAGTAGTTGCATGACTGTCAATTAGAGAGTTGTGCACAAGACTGAATGCATATGGCAGCATCTGGCACTAAATGGTTGAGTTATTTGTCATGAAATCAGACACTTTAGTGAAATATATGGAGGTTGGACATCACTGCCAAATGTAGGTCATGACATATGATCTCTTGAATTTCCTCCACCACCTGAATTGCCTTCAGGTGATGAAATTCTAAATTGTTTCCAAACAGTGCAAATTTTGATCATATTGGCAATATCATATTATGAATCCCTTATTTAAATGCTAAGGAATAAAATTATAGTGGAGCCAAAGAAAATTGTTTTTATGACTTAAATATTAAAAAAAACAAAAAAATAAGGCTGTACAGCTTTAACCGTTGTCCTGTGTGTATGTGTAAATGTACAGCAGAATTTATGGCGCTTACAAATCATTAGTGGTTTAAAAAAATACTCTTCCAGTGATTTTGACCTCAAGATCCAAGATTCAACAGCTTTTCTGTGCAAACTGCACATAAATTATGCTTTAGCTGCAACATTTCTCTCATTGTGGTGTATTTTTTGTCTTACCGGAATAACCACAGCAGATGGTCCACCTCACTGAGTTTGATCTGCTTGAGATTTCTTCCTGTAAAACCAAACAAAGCCCCAGAGGAAGTTTTTTTTTCTGACCACTGTTGCCAGTGTGCATGTGGCTCAGGTTTAAAGCACTCTGTATAAATAAATATATTCAGCTGAATTGAGGGTTAGACAGCAGCTCTTGCAACTCTGACGGGCTGAAAGGTAAAAGCGTGGGATTTGCCTGTGCCTGAAAACGGCTGCTCTCCACTGAACTTTATGGCCTGTAATTAGATGCAGAAACACAAGCAGCACTTAAGCTGATCTCAGCTCAGCGCTTGAGGCTGTCAGCACACTGACCAGAGAAGAAGGAACCGTGCAATGGCCAGTAATGCAAGAAGCAGATGAGCCGCGTGCTTAATGAGGAAGTGGCTTTTAACTGCAGAGGTGCACTACAGGAAGTGAGGAAAAAAAGCTGCCCGGCTGAAGTGGAGAGAGTGAGCGAGCGAGTGGAGTGTTGGAAAAATCAGCCTGCAGCCATCAAGGAAGTGGTGGGATAGGGTTTATGGCGAGGGGAGGGGCGGATGTAGAAGGAGGGCAGACCTCATCGACCGAGGTGGAACACACACACACACACACACACACACACACACACATATATATACACACAGTCCAAAGACCAGGAAGCCCGGCAGAGGAAGGGGGTGGGGTCATGTAGGCAGGGTCCACTCTCGCTCTCTTTCACTCGCCATCCGGACGACTTACTCTGACGGGAAAACGCCGATGTGTTTTGGCCGGGTGTGAGGAGGAGAATCACAGGTGAAAAGAGGAGGGTTAAAGAAAGGAAAGTGGATGATGGAGGAGGAAGAGGAGGAGGTGCTGTGCTACTTGGACAAGGTGCTGGAGGAGGAGGAGGAGGAGCTGTTTGACTATGGAGATGTGGAGCCGGATCCCATCACGCCGCTACACAAACAGTTCAAGGTGAGCTCACGGCCTGACAGCTGGGAGTTGGGCGGGGAAACGTGCGCACAACGTGCGGCGCTCACCCTGTAAGCAAAGTGGAAACTCTCTGTGGCGTGTGTGTGCATGAAGGCCACCGATGTGTCGCCGTGGTGTGATGAGGTAGATAGACTTGAGAACACACCTCCTGATTCTGACTTCCGTTACATGAGCACGTTGAGACAAAAAGCCGAGCCGCTCTGATCGCTGTGGACATCAGCTCGTGTTTTTTTTTTTTAAACACACAGGCGGTAAAAGCAGGCAGCGTTTTCCATCATGCCGAACTGAAGCAGATGTTGCTGTGGAAATGTCCACATGGTGTCACACAGTAGCTCTTTGTTCAGCAGAGGAAAAATATTCCCACTTTTCTCCTTTCCCGTCTCTTCTCATCCCACTGTGACACGTTTGTATGTCGCAAACATCCTTTGAGTTGGTTACAAGTGGGTCCGTGTCAAAAGTCCCTCTGATATGACACGATAATATCAAAAATCATAAATAAGCAATGCAGAAAACATGCAAGTTCTTTGAGTTCTTCGATAATATATTTTTTTAAAAAATCCCGCTTTTTGCCTTATGTCACAATAGCAAAACATTTTTTTCTTTCTTCATTCATTTTCTGCCACATGTCCTGGGTTGTGGTGACAGCAGACTAAGCAGCTCAATCCACGCTTCCCTATCCTTGCCAAGTCCTGTAACTTTTCCCCGGCGATGCCAAGGTGTTCCTAAACCAGCTGGGAAGTTTAATCCCTTCCGCGTGTCCCAAGTCTTCCCCGGCATCTCCTCCCAGTTAGACATGCCTGGAAGACTTCCCTAGGGAGACGACCAAGAGGCATCCTCACCAGGTGCCCGAAACATCTCAACTGAAGCAGTTGTTCTATTCAGAATCCCTCCCAGATAACTGAGCTTCTGACCCTGTCCAGGAGTGTAAGCCCAGATACCCGACGGAGGAATCTCATTTCTGTCGCTTGTATCCACTCATGACCAAAGGAGAGGACAGGAGCATAAATCAACTGTTAAATTGAGACTCTCGCTTTCCAGCTCAGCTCCTTCTTCACCACGACAGTCCAGTGCAGCATCCGTAAAACATCAGACGCCGCCCCAATCCGTGTATCGTTCCCACGCTCTAATTTACCTCCACTCGTGAACAGGACCCCGAGATACTTAAACTCGTCCACTTTGGGCAGTAACTCTCCCCTGACCCAGAGAGGACAGTTCATCGTTTTCTGGCAAAGACCCATGGTCTCAGATTTGGAGGTGCTGGTTCTCATCCCACTCACTTCACACTCAGCCTCAGACCTGCTCAGTGCACATCGGAGGTCACCGCCTGATGAAGCCAACAGAACCACATCATCTGCAAACAGCAGAGATGAGACACCAAACCAAACCCTCTGGTCTCTGACTGCACCTTGAAATCCTGTCCATGAACATCAAAAACAGGATTGGTGACAAGGGGCAGCCCTGGCAGAGTCCAACACCCAACGGGAACAGGTCTGATGGAATGCGTAGTATGTGGACACAGCTCCTACTGTGGTCATACAGAGGCTGTGTTGTTGTCATGCCCAGCCCTGGCTCAGGGGCGAGATTTTCATTCATTGCCTTATTTCCTCTTTGAGTCTCTGGTTTTACCTTTCATTAGTTTATACTTTACCATGTTAGTCTGTTTGATTCTGTTTATTGCTTTGTTTATTATTTAGTCAGTAGTTTCTTTCGCTACCTTATTTAGTTTGCAGTCATTCAGTTATTCATTGCTTTTCTTTATGCTACACTTTTGTCACAGATTCTTTCTTTGGTTTTCTTTTATTCTGTAGTTGGTTATTGGTTGTTCACTCCTGGTCCTATAAGTCTAGTTCTGGTTATCACATTTCTTGTATTATGCTTTAGTCACAGGTTTTGGTTATTATTCACCTTCAGTGTTTCTTGTCATATCATGTTCCATTTGTTATTTATTCCATTTTCTGTTTATCAATTATCTTTTATTTATTGCATTATTCTGTAATCACTGTGTTTATTCTCTGTTTATCATCTATTTTGTGTTGTATTTTGTGGTTACTGGTTTTGTTTCATGTCAGTTATTTTCTGCTCAGTTTGTAATCGGTATCAGTCCCTGTTCTAGTTTCTATTATAATCATAGATCTTCATGTTTCCCGCTATTTGGATTAGTCACGTTATTTCCTAGTTTGGTTTCCCCTTTTGTTTTGCTCACGCATTATTGCTTGTCTGGAACACGTCACGTTATACACTTTTAGTTTTATGCCACTTACTTTAATTGCTTTGCACTGTTGGTTTTTCAGTCACTTAGTTATCTTGCCCCAGTTCGCTTTGCTTTTGCCTCACTGCTCTCTCCTGCACATACCTTTGTCTTCCCCGGTCATGCCCCTTTCCAGCACCTTCTGCACACCTGCTTCTCATTTCTCCTCTAATTACACCACCAGTTATTTAAGCCCTCACAGTCTCGCTGCTCACTGCCAGATTGTTGATTTCATGTCACTCTCCATCCTTAGTTTCAAGTACTCCTTTGCCTTGTTTTTTGCCTGCCGGATTTTTGACCTTGCTTTGTCCTTGACCTTGAATTTGCCTTTGTCTCTGATTGCCTCCTCGCTGTGTATTTTGACCTGTGCCTGTCTGTTGAACCACGCCTCAGACTTTCGCCTGTCTGTTACCATTGCCTCACTGCTGGATCACCTGTATACCGACTCCCTGCTTGCTTTGACGATTAAACCTTGTACTTTCTCCGTCCCTGGTGAGAACTTGCGTTTGTGTCCACCTGTTATGAGCCATGCCGTCACGTTGCCTGACAGTTGCATTGGTTCCAGGACACCATACTCCCACAGTGCCACCTACAGGACACATCGAGGGACCTGGTTCTTTTTGCACCTCAGTTTTGTTTTTTTTAACTCAATGTGAGATGACTTTTCACTCTACCTGCAAGTGCTGCACATTCACGGAGATAAATGCAAAAAAAGATGTTTTGTGCAGTGTAATGTGTTACAATTCCATAAAACAGGAGTTCCCAAAGTGGGGTACGCGTACCCCTGGGGGTATGTGAGGGGAGCGCTGGGGGTACGCGAGAAATTTGGAAAAAAACAAAAAAACAAAGATTTATACTACACATAGCTGCTCCTAGCTCCCTGGCTATGGACAGCGATGACGGGTCGGATGCTTCACTTTGTGTTGCGGGGAAGGACATTGCCACGGATTGAGAAACTAAAAGACGCAAATATGACGAGAGCTACATTTCCCTGGGATTTACTTCTATCAATACTGGTGGATTTTTGTGACCACAGTGTGTTATTTGTGCAATAGTACTGTCTCATAATTCGATGAAGCCTTCATTGTTGAGAAGACATTTAGAAACTAAACATTCCCATTTGAAAGACAAGCCACGGGATTATTTTGAGCGGCAATTGAAATCCCTTCATACAAGTAAAACGTGCTTAACCCCTTAACGCCCATCGTCGCATATATGCTACAATCTGACTCAAATATGCAACTTACCAAATTGACCTGTATACCCGTTGTCGCAAATTTGCAACATACCATCATTATTATTATAACATAAAGTCATTACCAGAATACCCAATATTACTATCTAGTTTTTGTGCAAAAGTGAAATTAATAATCTCAACATTATTTACCATCTACTTAAAGGCAAAAACACACACAAAACATTTTTGTATATACAGCTATATAAATTCGGGCGTTAAGGGGTTAAGGGAGACGGATAATGATTGCAAGAATGGACTAAAAGCATCCTTCATGGTGAGATATAGAGTGGCTAAAACTAGTAAGCCGCACACTATAGTGGAGGACTTGATATTACCTACCGCCTCAGATATAGTTGGGACAATGCTGGGGGAAAAGGCTAAAAAAAACTATTCAGACAATGCCCTCATTAAACAACACCATCTCTTGGCGGATCTCTGAAATGGCAGAAAACGTCCTAAAACAGCTACTATAACGCATACTTGCAGGTGGATTTTACGCACTACAGCTGGTCGAGTCCACAGATGTTGTAGGTCTGGCACATCTGCTTGTGTATGTGCGATACATTCATGAAGGGACAATTAAAGAGGACATGCTTTTCTGTAAACCTTTGGAAATGAGGACAACAGCAGAAGAAATTTTCACGATGCTGGACACCTTTGTCAATTCGCATGGACTTAAGTGGACTCAATGTGTGGGCGTATGTACTGATGGCGCAAAAGCTATGACAGGGAGGCACAGTGACGTGGTTATGCGTGTGCAGGCAGCGGAGCCCGATGCCACTTGGGTGCATTGCAGTATACACAGAGAAGCCCTTGCTTCAAAGGGCATGCCCATAAGTCTGAAAAACATTTTGGACGCAACAGTGAAAATGGTGAACTTTGTAAAAGCCCGGCCCACGAACTCTCGCATATTTTCTGCTTTATGCAGCGAAATGGGAAGTGAACATGAGGCGTTATTACTACACACAGAGGTACGCTGGCTCTCAAGGGGCAAAGTTTTGACATGTTTCTTTGAACTCCGTGATGAACTTAAGATTTTCTTCTGTGACCATCATTTTGAACTCTCAGAACAGTTGCACGATCAAGTTTCTTACACGTCTGTCTTATCTGTGTGATATACTGGTGGCCTCTACTGGTGGTTGGCTCTCACTGCGGTATTGTATCACTTCCTGTTCTGGAGCACAGCGGTGTTTTGCTGTATCTGTTTAATCTGCGCAGTTAGATTGATCTAGTTATCTAGATAACGATTTGTTTCCCAGTGTAATCTTCACGTGCCTTAACTAAAGCACTCCCTCTGCTGAATCACCTCTAAATTATTTACACGTTATTCACTTTGCGTGTTTTTAGGAATCTGCTAGCTTAGCGCAGCTACTAGCTCTTAGCCGGTTTAGCATGGCGGCTTCTCCTGTCTCTCCCGCACTTTTCTGCTCTGGGTGTGAAATGTTTAGTTATTCCTCGGCCTCCTTTAGCAGTAATGGTACTTGTAATAAGTGTAGCTTATTCGTAGCTTTGGAGGCCAGGCTGGGTGAATTGGAGACTCGGCTCCGCACCGTGGAAAATTCTACAGCTAGCCAGGCCCCTGTAGTCGGTGCGGACCAAGGTAGCTTAGCCGCCGTTAGTTCCCCTCTGGCAGATCCCGAGCAGCCAGGAAAGCAGGCCGACTGGGTGACTGTGAGGAGGAAGCGTAGTTCTAAACAGAAGCCCCGTGTACACCGCCAACCCGTTCACATTTCTAACCGTTTTTCCCCACTCGGCGACACACCCGCCGAGGAACAAACTCTGGTTATTGGCGACTCTGTTTTGAGAAATGTGAAGTTAGCGACACCAGCAACCATAGTCAGTTGTCTTCCGGGGGCCAGAGCAGGCGACATTGAAGGAAATTTGAAACTGCTGGCTAAGGCTAAGCGTAAATTTGGTAAGATTGTAATTCACGTCGGCAGTAATGACACCCGGTTACACCAATCGGAAGTCACTAAAATTAACATTGAATCGGTGTGTAACTTTGCAAAAACAATGTCGGACTCTGTAGTTTTCTCTGGGCCCCTCCCCAATCGGACCGGGAGTGACATGTTTAGCCGCATGTTCTCCTTGAATTGCTGGCTGTCTGAGTGGTGTCCAAAAAATGAGGTGGGCTTCATAGATAATTGGCAAAGCTTCTGGGGAAAACCTGGTCTTGTTAGGAGAGACGGCATCCATCCCACTTTGGATGGAGCAGCTCTCATTTCTAGAAATCTGGCCAATTTTCTTAAATCCTCCAAACCGTGACTATCCAGGGTTGGGACCAGGAAGCAGAGTTGTAGTCTTACACACCTCTCTGCAGCTTCTCTCCCCCTGCCATCCCCTCATTACCCCATCCCCGTAGAAACGGTGCCTGCTCCCAGACCACCAATAACCAGTAAAAATCTATTTAAGCATAAAAATTCAAAAAGAAAAAATAATATAGCACCTTCAACTGCACCACAGACTAAAACAGTTAAATGTGGTCTATTAAACATTAGGTCTCTCTCTTCTAAGTCCCTGTTGGTAAATGATATAATAATTGATCAACATATTGATTTATTCTGCCTTACAGAAACCTGGTTACAGCAGGATGAATATGTTAGTTTAAATGAGTCAACACCCCCGAGTCACACTAACTGCCATAATGCTCGTAGCACGGGCCGAGGCGGAGGATTAGCAGCAGTCTTCCATTCCAGCTTATTAATTAATCAAAAACCCAGACAGAGCTTTAATTCATTTGAAAGCTTGACTCTTAGTCTTGTCCATCCAAATTGGAAGTCCCAAAAACCAGTTTTATTTGTTATTATCTATCGTCCACCTGGTCGTTACTGTGAGTTTCTCTGTGAATTTTCAGACCTTTTGTCTGACTTAGTGCTTAGCTCAGATAAGATAATTAAGATAATTATAGTGGGCGATTTTAACATCCACACAGATGCTGAGAATGACAGCCTCAACACTGCATTTAATCTATTATTAGACTCTATTGGCTTTGCTCAAAATGTAAATGAGTCCACCCACCACTTTAATCATATCTTAGATCTTGTTCTGACTTATGGTATGGAAATAGAAGACTTAACAGTATTCCCTGAAAACTCCCTTCTGTCTGATCATTTCTTAATAACATTTACATTTACTCTGATGGACTACCCAGCAGTGGGGAATAAGTTTCATTACACTAGAAGACTTTCAGAAAGCGCTGTAACTAGGTTTAAGGATATGATTCCTTCTTTATGTTCTCTAATGCCATATACCAACACAGTGCAGAGTAGCTACCTAAACTCTGTAAGTGAGATAGAGTATCTCGTCAATAGTTTTACATCCTCATTGAAGACAACTTTGGATGCTGTAGCTCCTCTGAAAAAGAGAGCTTTAAATCAGAAGTGCCTGACTCCGTGGTATAACTCACAAACTCGTAGCTTAAAGCAGATAACCCGTAAGTTGGAGAGGAAATGGCGTCTCACTAATTTAGAAGATCTTCATTTAGCCTGGAAAAAGAGTCTGTTGCTCTATAAAAAAAAAGCTCTCCGTAAAGCTAGGACATCTTTCTACTCATCACTAATTGAAGAAAATAAGAACAACCCCAGGTTTCTTTTCAGCACTGTAGCCAGGCTGACAAAGAGTCAGAGCTCTATTGAGCTGAGTATTCCATTAACTTTAACTAGTAATGACTTCATGACTTTCTTTGCTAACAAAATTTTAACTATTAGAGAAAAAATTACTCATAACCATCCCAAAGACGTATCGTTATCTTTGGCTGCTTTCAGTGATGCCGGTATTTGGTTAGACTCTTTCTCTCAGATTGTTCTGTCTGAGTTATTTTCATTAGTTACTTCATCCAAACCATCAACATGTCTATTAGACCCCATTCCTACCAGGCTGCTCAAGGAAGCCCTACCATTAATTAATGCTTCGATCTTAAATATGATCAATCTATCTTTATTAGTTGGCTATGTACCACAGGCTTTTAAGGTGGCAGTAATTAAACCATTACTTAAAAAGCCATCACTTGACCCAGCTATCTTAGCTAATTATAGGCCAATCTCCAACCTTCCTTTTCTCTCAAAAATTCTTGAAAGGGTAGTTGTAAAACAGCTAACTGATCATCTGCAGAGGAATGGTCTATTTGAAGAGTTTCAGTCAGGTTTTAGAATTCATCATAGTACAGAAACAGCATTAGTGAAGGTTACAAATGATCTTCTTATGGCCTCAGACAGTGGACTCATCTCTGTGCTTGTTCTGTTAGACCTCAGTGCTGCTTTTGATACTGTTGACCATAAAATTTTATTACAGAGATTAGAGCATGCCATAGGTATTAAAGGCACTGCGCTGTGGTGATTTGAATCATATTTGTCTAATAGATTACAGTTTGTTCATGTAAATTGGGAATCTTCTTCACAGACTAAGGTTAATTATGGAGTTCGACAAGGTTCTGTGCTAGGATCAATTTTATTCACTTTATACATGCTTCCCTTAGGCAGTATTATTAGACGGTATTGCTTAAATTTTCATTGTTACGCAGATGATACCCAGCTTTATCTATCCATGAAGCCAGAGGAGACACACCAATGAGCTAAACTGCAGGATTGTCTTACAGACATAAAGACATGGATGACCTCTAATTTCCTGCTTTTAAACTCAGATAAAACTGAAGTTATTGTACTTGGCCCCACAAATCTTAGAAACATGGTGTCTAACCAGATCCTTACTCTGGATGGCATTACCCTGACCTCTAGTAATACTGTGAGAAATCTTGGAGTCATTTTTGATCAGGATATGTCATTCAAAGCGCATATTAAACAAATATGTAGGACTGCTTTTTTGCATTTACGCAATATCTCTAAAATTAGAAAGGTCTTGTCTCAGAGTGATGCTGAAAAACTAATTCATGCATTTATTTCCTCTAGGCTGGACTATTGTAATTCATTATTATCAGGTTGTCCTAAAAGTTCCCTGAAAAGCCTTCAGTTAATTCAAAATGCTGCAGCTAGAGTACTAACGGGGACTAGAAGGAGAGAGCATATCTCACCCATATTGGCCTCTCTTCATTGGCTTCCTGTTAATTCTAGAATAGAATTTAAAATTCTTCTTCTTACTTATAAGGTTTTGAATAATCAGGTCCCATCTTATCTTAGGGACCTCGTAGTACCATATCACCCCAATAGAGCGCTTCGCTCTCAGACTGCAGGCTTACTTGTAGTTCCTAGGGTTTGTAAGAGTAGAATGGGAGGCAGAGCCTTCAGCTTTCAGGCTCCTCTCCTGTGGAACCAGCTCCCAATTCGGATCAGGGAGACAGACACCCTCTCTACTTTTAAGATTAGGCTTAAAACTTTCCTTTTTGCTAAAGCTTATAGTTAGGGCTGGATCAGGTGACCCTGAACCATCCCTTAGTTATGCTGCTATAGACGTAGACTGCTGGGGGGTTCCCATGATGCACTGTTTCTTTCTCTTTTTGCTCTATATGCACCACTCTGCATTTAATCATTAGTGATCGATCTCTGCTCCCCTCCACAGCATGTCTTTTTCTCTCCCTCAGCCCCAACCAGTCCCAGCAGAAGACTGCCCCTCCCTGAGCCTGGTTCTGCTGGAGGTTTCTTCCTGTTAAAAGGGAGTTTTTCCTTCCCACTGTAGCCAAGTGCTTGCTCACAGGGGGTCGTTTTGACCGTTGGGGTTTTACGTAATTATTGTATGGCCTTGCCTTACAATATAAAGCGCCTTGGGGCAACTGTTTGTTGTGATTTGGCGCTATATAAAAAATTGATTGATTGATTGATTGATATATTTTCTCATTTGAATGAATTGAATCTTGGACTACAAGAACTTTCCGCAACCATATTTAATGTGCAAGATAAACTTGAGGCCATGATAAAGAAGTTAAACCTCTGGGCAAATTGCATGGACAACAACAAAACCGAGACCTTTCCTTTGCTGCATGACTTTTTGTGCACAAATGAGCTTGCATTGACAAAATGTGTGAACCGTGACATTACTTCGCACCTTGGTGAACTGGCTGCACAACTACGCCGGTATTTCCCAGTCTGATGGATCAGATCTATGGATACGCCACCCGTTTAGCTCTGTGCCTTTAAACTTACCAACAGCAGATCAGGAGAGTCTTATTGAGATTACCACAGATGGAGACTTAAAGGTTGAATTTAATCAGAAATCACTGCCAGATTTCTGGATCGGACTACTCACAGAGCAACCTGTGCTAGCCAAACGAGCTGTGAAGACTTTGATACCGTTTGCTACTACTTATTTGTGTGAAAGTGGATTTTCAGCCCTCACAAATATGAAAACAAAGTACAGGGCAAGAGTTTGTGTTGAAAATGACTTAAGACTCAGACTTTCACCTATTACACCAGATCTAACAGAGTTGTGTGCCTCTTTCCAAGCACATCCTTCACATTAAAAGTGTGGAGAGTTGGAATACTGTTCATAAAACTTGATAAAAGTAAAGAGTTTTGAATAAAAATTCACAGGTTCAAAAGTGTTGTCTGATAATTCTGCAATTCTTTAATAAATCAATATATGATAAAGTAGTAGCATGTGTTCTTTAATAACCTTTTTTTTAATTGAAAAAATCATAGGGTGAGTAGGGGGTACTTGAGTTGAACTCAGAAGTCTGAAGGGGTACGCAAGTGAAGAAAGTTTGGGAACCACTGCCATAAAACATAAAAGAGAACATTTTTTTTAGTTTATTTTCCAAAAATTACAAAAATAAATAAATAAATAAAATGAAATCTATATGTACATTTCCCCTCTTGTGCCCACCAGTGTTTAGGTTTCTGTTCTGTTATTTTGTTCTGTTATCTCTCTCCACTGCTTAGACTTTGCTGTTATCAGTTGTGCAGTCTACAGTTCAGATGACCTTCAGGTTTTTGAATTTTTGTGATGTGACTCTTCCTCACAGAAGAGTCATTTCAGGCTTCATCACAGTGCTGAGGAGCACAGAATATTCAGTTTTGATCAGAATCTTTATAAATTAAAGGGTTTATTCTTGAATTGTTAAATGAGATAGTTAGAATGAAATAGTGTTTTTAAGCTTTGGATGTGGTTGTGTCTGCTGATGGATCGACGTATTTGGTGCCCATGATTGAAATGAACATGAAATTGGGTCAACGACAGGATTTTAGTACTTAAAAGTGGATCTTTGCATTTAGTGAAAAATCATTTAATTAAAAAAATAACATAATGCAACTCATTTTATCAGCATGAAGGTAAAAGAAGAACCTGTTGTGTGTTTGGATCCAGAGCAGATTTCATTTCTTTGCTGTGTTTGTGTTTGAGGCGTTCGTCTCTTTGCTTGTCAGGCAGAACTTGTGTATTGATATAATTGAGGATTTGGTTGTGTTAATAATTAACCCCCTTCTACACCTGTGGTTGTTCTTAAGTCTGTTTGAAATATCTCGAACACTCCTTTATATCTCACCGCACAAATAACTGCGTCACTGCCTTTTTATGGTCAGTTTGTGTTTAAAATCATTAAAGTCGTTATTGAGCATTGTCGTCTACATAAAACTGACGTTGGCCTGTCTGGGTGGTGGTGCTGGTGATTGTAAACTGCGGAAGACTCACTTTGTCCTAATGAGGGCGTCTTACTGTTCAAGTTAATGTGTAATGATGACATCACAGACGGGTGACTGAGTGGCTGATGACCTCTCCCGTTGTCTCACTGACCTCTGCCCGATCCATTCTCTGATAAGATTCCCCTCCCAGGAAAATAATTGATTTAACTTTTGTTTCCTGCTGGAGGATAATTATTATTATTCTGTTGAATTTAAAACAAAAATGGATCCACATGATTGAATATCATGAGGAGCAGGTAGCTTCGATAAAGTGTTGGGCTGCCAATATGTAGCCAGGGTTCTCCCCAGACAATGGAACAACGGTGTCATACCATCATACTGCCATCTAGTGCCACTATAGTGTAGATCTGGGTTTGATTCCCACCTGGTCACACTTACCTGTATCCTTGAACACGACACTTACGCTGCATTATCTCAATCCACCCACCTGTAAATGGGTATCGGCCTCAGCTGGGAAATAATGTGTGTCGGACCGCCGTCCAGTCCAAGGGGAATTGTAAACACTTATCTGCTTCATGTTGTGCAATCCGGAGATGGGCACCAGCACCGACGGGCCTCAGCACCTATGTAGAATATAGGGATAAAAATAAGCAAAGGTTTAATCTGTGCTGTATTACCCGAACTTTGAGTAGCATTGACTGGTGTCAGTTTTGGCTCGGTACCGTTCTCATCATTTCTAATGGCACTTGGTCCAAATGACCACCTGAAATATTCCATCTTGTATCCTTGGCTGGGACTCTGATCCAGTGTGTGGTCCATTACAAGTAAACTTGAAGATAATTAATCAGTTGCAGAGACCAACACTTTGCATTAAAGTGCGTGACACTAGTGTGTGTAGTGTAAAAAGTACCACATTAACTAGGGATGTGAATTGTACAACAACTCACGATTCAATTCAATTCTGATTCTTGGGGTGACGATTCGATTCAGAATCGATTTTTGATTGAAAGAGCTCTGAGAAATAGTTATATTACTTAAAAAATGTTTATGTTTAAGAAAATGCAGCTTTACAATGTTAATCAAGTGATTCTAGATGTAAATTTACTTATCTGCTTTGCTCGTTCAGAGTTGGCTGGCAATTTAGCGAAGCACTGGTCAGTAGTCGGCAGAGACCTCTGCTCCACTTCTTCTAGCTCCAGGTGATGGCGTAGCATGTGGGCTTGCAGATTTGAAGTGTTTCCGAAGTACTTGACTTTCATTTTTCAGATTTTGCACACTGCATAAGTCATGTCAATCTCCTTCTTACACAGCAAATAATAAAATCCAAAATGCGCTCAAACATTTGCCTTCAGCAAAGATGGTGCTGGCTGAATTAGCTCTTCATCCACCATGCTAAGCTGCAGCTCACGAATGTTTGAAGCACGCCGGACCCTCCCCTTGTGGGGACGCTGTAGTATGGAGGCCGTTGCCTGACAAACAGTACACGTAGAGAGTAAGTAAGAAAATGTTTAAAAAAATGCTTTTTAAAAATCGATTCTTGGACATTTTGGATTGATTCAGAATCGTAATAAATAAGAATCACGATTTGGACATGAATCGATTTTTTTTTTTTTTTTTTTTTTTCCCCCCCAGCACCCCTAACATTAACACCATCCACGATTATACGTGTTGCTAAATGTGCTGCTCATTAACTTTCATTTCACTGTAGATCTTGATAAAAATACTAATCCGTCATGTTTCAGTCTGAAGGCCTGTTTATGCTCCGTGGCCATGCAGTTTTTTCGACAGTCGTGAACCTTTCGAAGTTCTCCGTCAGGGTTGATGAGGTGTCACAATGCAATTCATCGCCAGAACAGTAGGAGGCGTGACAAAAGTCATTAGTTGTGAAACTGGAAAAGTGAGATTCTGCAAATGATGTAGTAAGCAGACCAATCACAGCCCGTGTGTGTAGTTGCAATTTTTGAGTGGTGTATGGAGAGGGGTTGCGTCACAGAGATGTAGAGGGCCCTGTGCCGATACAGAGTTGCAGATACGGAGTAGCATAAATTGGGTTTTATCCCTGGTTTCTCAAGCCCCTCTCACAGAAGGCGTGTGTGGCATTGAAAGGTGCGCGTAGCATTCGCCACCCAACTCGCCGCTGTATGCCAGAAACACATCACACAATGCTGTAGGATTACCCGCATTTCCCAGGGTGTAGCCAATGTTTTGGTCATGTTCAAAACACTTGCCATTCAATGTTATTTGTCTCCCAGTCTCCCCTTACATGGCACTAACTCGCCACACACACGCCATCTGTATGACAGGCGGGAAAGCACAAGGTTTTCCCGAAAGCCAATTCTATAATAAAATGGAAAAGAAGCAGTAACGTGCAGCTTCAAACACCACTGAATGCCACGCTCACACTGTGCAGACACACCAGCAGTCACCCATATTGGCTGCGAGTGCAAGCATGTGCATGGCGAGTATAGCACGCTAATGTTTGCCAATAACGCGCCACTTTCCATTACAGTTGTGACTTTCCTGATGCTGAAGTTTTTGGAATGATACTTTTCACAAACAAATCATATTAAAAATAAAGAAGTTATTCACGAGTGAGGACTGACTATAAATCATTTCAGACCTCAGCTTGATTATTGTATCAGTTGTGTGTGATAGATCAGAACATGGTTTAGGTTTTACCATCTCTATGTGTATTGGTGTTACGTGTACAATGACCATGGTCTGATTTATGCTGCAGGGAGATCTCGAAAAAGGACTGGAGATGAAGAAACTGGTGCTGTCGGGTTTCCTAGCCAGTGAGGAGATCTACATCAACCAGCTGGAAGCCCTCCTCCTGGTGAGACACACTTCTTAAAGCGCATTGTGGTTCATCACAGCCAACCCATATTTTGATAAAGATGGAGAGCGTGGGTGAGACCCTGTGTGGACAAATGAAGTCTAAACACACCCCTAGCTTAAGAATTGAGCTAAGCTTAAGAGTTTATTAAATCATATTTTTTCGGGCTTGGGCGATGGATTGCATAATGGTTTACTTTGGTGTGGGCATTAAAAAGTATGACCTGTGTATTTCCTCAGTAATCATGAATTAACTGGTCTTAATGTTATCACCCTACTAAAAGCTGCTAAAAATGCTAGTAAGTCTCTTCAGCATCTCCCTTGTTTTCGCTCTTGGTTGCCACAGCAGATCTGAGGTGGATCTCCATGTTGATTTGTGCAATTTTACGCTGGTTGCCCTTCCTGAGGCAAATTCATATTGAAAGAATGGGCAGGGGTAGAGTTTGAACTGGGAACCTTCCACACTGAAATACCCAATACCCCTGCTTAGCTGCAAAAAATACTAACAGGAGCAAGATGGAAATCTCATTCAACAGAATTACTGCAGCACAGATGTCTTCATTGATAAGCTAGGACAGTTAGCTGCACAGCAAGCCATGTTATTACATATATTTATAATGAAATGCTTAAAGTGCAGACACAGTGCTGCACAACAGCTGGCTGCTGCTACCGGACCTTTGGGCTTTGCATAGGAATACATGCATCTGCCACTCAAGTGACCACACCCCTACGTATGCCTAACTTTATGGCTTAAAATGTGTTAAACTAAGTAGTTCCAGTTGTCATGGAGGTGGGGGGAGGGGGGGTGGTGAACTTGCTGTACAGACCAAAACCACATTTTTGTACCAGGCTGTAAACATGTTTATTTCTCCTTTAAAGTTGAACATTTTAACATTGATTTCTATGGGACCCCGCTCACTTTTGGAACTCGCCTCAAGCAGCCATTCAATCAACCACAAGTTTTTCCTTCTTTCAGGTCGCTTCATTTTGGATGTCTGATTCATACAGCTTGGATAAAAGCAAAATAATTTAAAAAACGTTGAGTCCCGTGTTTCGATGCAAATCACACTAATGTTAACCACAGCAAATCTTGTATTTGTTTGCTAAAGTTAAAGGTGGCTATATGGCGGCAGCAGCGGTCACATACTCTTTTTTTTGTTTTTTTTGTTTTTGTCCTCCAGCCCATGCGTCCTCTGAAAGCCACAGCCACTACCTCTCAGCCTGTTCTCACCATCCAGCAGATAGAAACCATCTTCTACAAAATCCAGGACATCTTTGAGATCCATAAGGAGTTCTACGATGCCTTGTTGCCCAACATCCAGCAATGGGACGAGAAGGTGACCGTGGGACACCTCTTCCAAAAGCTGGTGAGACTGGCACCGTCAAAACGCTGAACGTCTCAATCTTTTTTCCCCCTCTCTGTGACCTTTCAGAGCTCATAAGTACTTGGACAAACTTAATCATGATTGTTCTTAGTACAAATGTTTGCAGCCAGTTTTCTTTAGATGAGTCAGGGGGTTGATACATGAACATTTCCAATATGTCTGAATATGTCTTGGACTTCATTTACATCAATCATTAAGAAACAGTATGGTCCAGTGTGGTAAATCTGTCTGAAGGAGGTACTTCTCAAAAACTGAGTGACTGTGCAGGTTGCATAATATTTTTAGCTGCCCTGTGATTCATTTCTTCTGCTTTTGCGAGCTTTGAATAGATCCAGAAACATTTTGCAACATGACAGTCTAAAATATAAAACCCTTGATATGATGTTGACAAATTTATGTATTTCTCACGTACATTTGAAAATAATGGTGGATTAATCCAGCTATTAATTACATTATAATGCCTTGACACCTCTAAAATACGTAGGTGTGTTTTCATTTTTGCTGATTGCCACTAGGGTGTGTGCAAGAGGAAATTTGTAGTAATGGAAATAAAAGTAATATTCGGAACCAGGGTTCATGTTTGTATACATTTGTTCTGGTTAGTTTGGTTTCACACTGCAGTGTTACGGTCGGACTAAAGAACTTTTCATGACCTACTTACGTCCAGACGCCATTGTTTATGTAGACTGCGTCTCCCATACTTGACGTTGATTGTACGTGTAGACGTGTGTGCTTCGGACTTCATTCTGTTGTTAATTTCATATTTGTTTATTTATTTTCCTGACTGATACTTCTGTTGCTGGACAGCACCTCCTTGAAAGTTGAACATCTTGTTTTCTTTTTTGGATCAGATTTGGTTGCTTTGGTCCAGACTGTTGCATGAAGCAGCTTTCACACCTGCCTTTTTGCACAACACTGGTTATTCTTACTTGGTATCTGACCTAAAGAGTTTGGGAACCACTGACATGCAAAATAAAGTTGCTTTTTGACTTGATCTGCTGCACAAAGTTCACCAAGCTTTTATGAATTTGTCCTGATTATATGGCTTTTTGACTTGGTGAGTTAAAGGTTGATGGCATGTATTGTTTTTAAGTTATAGCAGTAAAAGGGATCGACTCATTTTTATATTGATGCAGTTTTTATTTTCCAGCATGTGCTCAGTGGTTTTGAGGAAGACTGATTCAAAGGCGGAGTTGTTTTGTAAACCTGAGATTCTTCCTTAACTCCTCATGTTTTGCACCACAGGCGTCACAGCACAAACTAACAGCGATTAGTGTAGTCATAAGTTCCTATCTGTGCCCCGTGTACCCACATGTACATGAGTGTGTCGTGTGGTTGCTAAACATTGAGTCAGAATGGTAATGTGACACTACAGATGGTTGTGTAATTAGCTGCTCCACTCACGATTGCTCCTCGTCAGCAGCATGGAGGCCAGCGGAGCTTCACAGTGGGACAGAAATACAGAAAACAGGCATCGTTTCCGGCAAAATTCCAACATTTTTCAGAGAGGAGAAGCACTCAGACGCACTTAAGCCAAATTACTAAAGTCCCTGGGGGCAAACAGTGAGACTAATCTTGCTGTGGTTATGCCTCTGAAGAGACTTTTCTATTATTAAAACCAGTTTTCATGGTAATTTCTGAACTCTAATGATAAAGATGAAGGCTTTGTTTAGACTGCCAGTTCAAATCACATTTAAAGCCTATCTGATTTAAAACTGATCTCACATTTTATTTTACATTACACATTATCATTTTTTCCTCACATTTCATATATATATATATATATATATATATATATATATGCCCAAATTTTTGCATACGTGTGTGTGTGTGTGTGTGTGTGTGTGTGTGTGTGGCAACAAGATCCGAGCTGTGTCCGTATTGCAGTCCTCACCTGCTGTTTAATCCACATTGGTTGCTATATCCTCCTGACTACCAGGAGTATATTAATGAAAGTCACATACATGTAAACATCACATGATTGTTGTCCTGGTAACTGAGCCTCCAAACACTGTAGCTACAGAGCTCTGACTCACTGAATATGAGTTTCTTGAAAATGTACTTTGCAACAAAAATGTAGCTTGAAAATCTGTTAAAGGCATAAATGTCTGGAAGCTAAATTACTGTTATTTTTACAGAAGAGAATTTAAGCTACTTCATATACAGAATACATTATCTGTTCCAAATACTATTCCCTACCATAGGTGTCAAACTGATTCCAGAAAGGGCCAAGAGGGTGCAGGTTTTCTTTGTAACCACCCACTGCACCAGGTGATTTCACTGATTAACTGATTCCATCTGCTCAAAGTGATGTTAATCAGTGAAATCACCTGGTGCAGTGGGTGGTTACAAAGAAAACCTGCACACTCTTGGCCCTTTCTGCAATCAGTTTTACACCTATGCATCTGGATATGGTAGCCAGGTGAGGTACGGTGAGTCTTTCAAGAGCAGGACAGACACGAATAAAATTCCCGTTTTAGCTCATTATGTGCAGGTAGGAGAGGGAGACGTGGGAAAACTGTTGGGTGTGAGTCCTGAACATTGCTCTAAAACATGCATAACTAAATTTAAGTCTTCTGGATGTGTGTTGCACTCACAGCAGTAGATTCATGCTGAAGTTATTGTTAGAAACCTGGTCTAACCTGCAGGCTTTTGCTGTCAGATGTCATTGAGGACTTAAATGATCTAGAGCCAGTTCTCTTTTCTTGTAATCCTGTCTGTCTTTTCTCCTTCCCACCTCCATGCACAAATGAAGGTCATTATTTTCTGACCTGTCACCTCTGATCTATTGAAGCTATGTGAAGTCTGACATCATGGCTGTGATGGACAGTGCTGTTTGTGGGGAGGCCTTGTACTGGACACACACACAGTTTGCTGGCAACATGATGGGCTGATGAAATCCCACAGTCACGTCAGAGTATTTGGGTTTTCCTTTCCAGCCAAGCTGCCAAGTCACAAATAGCTGTTTTTGGAAATTTAGTCATTGCAGAGTGGATTTTGCATCTCATCTGAGATTTTGTTTGGTTGTAACGTCTGGAGCTTGGACTTGAAGTCTGTAGCTTGGGCGTGTGAGGTCTGCAGTTCGCGTGTGAGAGGTGTGTGCACGCCAGGCGTGTGAGGTCTGCAGAGACAACTGCAGCTCAGGTGTGAGAGGTGTGCACGCCGGGCATGTGAGGTGTGCACATCCTCGGGGTCTTCAGCTTTGACAAATTGGGACACATTGCCATTTGTTTGTTTGACCTCTCAGTTCATCAGTGACATATTTCTATGAGGTATTTACAAAAGACTGATCTTCAGCACAACCTTCATATAGACTGAAAAGGTAAATAAATGGTTAATGGACTGCATTTATATAGCGCTTTTCCATCTGCATCAGACACTCAAACGCTTTACAATAATGCAACACATTCACCCCGATATCAGGGTGCTGCCACACAAGGCGCTCACTACACACCAGGAGCAACTAAGGGATTAAGGACCTTGCCCAAGGGCCCTTAGTGATTTTCCAGTCAGGCTGGGATTTGAACCGAGGATCCTCTGGTCTCAAGCCCAATAGCTTAACCACTAGACCATCACCTCCCCGAAAAGGCTTTGTGACTCAGTGACGGCTGAATTCACGAGGCTAACGTTTCCACTCTGAGGGGAAGGGGGAGTAAATGAGTAGTGGAGGAGGTGAAGGGACAAAAGTAAGGAGCCTGACTCACTGAGTCCAGTCATATTTCTTTAGCAGGGTGCAGCGTCGTTACTTATCCACAGCCGGAGCAGGAGAGATATTCATGCACCGCCGCCGCTGCTCTGCAGCTTGTTGCAGTGCAGCAGAGAGAGGAAAGAGAACATGATGTGTGGAGTATTAGTGAAGTGTGCTGATGGAGCAAGAAAAGAAGCCGACGTACAAGTTTGTAGGTTTGCAACCCAACAGATGGTGGCAACGGCAGGATAGGTCACTGACATGGCATGAGTTCAGATTTAAAAATCAACACTGGCCACATTCATACACGTTAAAGCTTAACTGTCTTTATTAACCATTATTTGACATTTAGAAACTTCCTTTTATTTTTGCTGTATATTTCCTTTATGGATGTGTTGTTTTTGTTTTAATTTTGCTTAAGATGTTTGATGGCGATTAACTGAATGAATTATAACTCGCTAACAGACTTGTTTAAAAAGTATTATTAGAATTTTTCTGTGCGTTAACCTCCAATATTTGATTTCTGATTTGTCCAGGCCAGCCAGTTGGGCGTGTACAAGGCTTTTGTAGACAACTACAAGGTGGCACTAGAGACAGCGGAGAAATGCAGCCAGGCCAACAGTCAGTTCCAGAAGATCTCAGAGGTGCGATGTCTGTAGAGTTAAATGTTTAGATGTTTGTAAAGAGAACATGCTTCAAAAGCAAATTATGTATTTAATATTTTTAGTAGAAATATTTACACAGAGTGTAAATGCAAGTGTTCACACACAATAAAACAAAATCTGACATCCATACGAACCAATCAAATTAAAGTGTTGAGTGCCAGTAAAACAGATTTAATTCAAATACTATAAAATTAATACCACAAAGAAAATAAAAATGTTTTAAGATTGCCCTTAAAAGATTCAACTGAAGTGTTATAATTAGAAATTTTTGTTAAAAGTAACTTTAGAAGTGTCTAATTAATACTTTTAATAAAACAAATTAAGAAAATTCTAATTAATCCTCTTCTAGTTTAGTGGGGAAAACCTGTCTAATCTAATTTTGGTGATTAATGCATTGATCATTCATAAAATATAAATAAAATTCACAATAATTTGATATGATGTATTGCACTACGTTTCTAACTCATTTTAAATTGATTAATTAAATACATGTTTACACCTTTCCAATGTGACCATATTGTTCTGGCTACACAAATTAATCTAAATGTTTATTTCTTTTTACAAAGACAAATATACAAACTGGATGTTAATGGTTTTGTCTCATGATGGAGTTAAAACTCTGATATAGCTGCTTATCATCAATCTACACTCTGCACTACACTCTGCACTACACTCGTAGTGTGTCCTTTGGACTCGGGCTGATACGAGTACATCGGGGCATGATACAGGACCTGATACAGGAAAACAGCAACAATAACCTATAATTATGTGTCCTCTGAGTCTTTAACACATTAATCACTTTAATCTACTTCAGTAAAACAACTAGAAATGTATGACATCAGCAGAGGGGAACAAATTGAGTATTAACATCCTCATTCAGACCTCAAGCTGCAGCGTTGATGGGAAAATCTGGACTTAGTTTGAGGAAGACTCACTCATACACACTTTCAAACTGACACAGCTCACCAAATTAACACAGTTACTTACATTTAAACCAACTGCCTGCTGGTTCAGTGTGTGGACAGACATTTCAGGAACACTGTACACTTTAAAATGTTCAAAAATTCTCAATCAAATTAGTGTTGTGTGCCAGTATAACAGAGATTTAATTAAAATACCATAAGGAGAGTTCCCATGGAATAAAAAAAGCATTTCAACCTACCATGTCTGGTTCTCAAGACCAGGCACCTTTTTTTTTTTTAAGCTATTTAGGTGTACCTTAGTATACACTAGTAGGGTTCCACTTTAGATTTGGAATGTATAATAGAAGATATACCTTATTGAATTTTCATGTAGCTACTTAACTTCCAGTTCTGTGTTTGGTGGTTTCACTACCCTGGCAGACTGGGTGAGGCTAGGTTTTGGTATGACACGTTTATTCGTGCCTGGTAATCTTCATATATATTCCATAGACTGTTTGTACATTGTGTAACTTATACTAAGCTAGTCTAACTGACACTCATTTACTAAGCTTTTAAGCTTTTTATACTTACTATAAATACTACAAAACATTTACTAAGCTTTTTATACTTACTATAAATACTACAAAACCTTTTCTGATACAATGATGACTATGTGTAAGAGGGGGCGGTCACTAGCCCAACAAATTAAGGTAATACCTTGGTAGGAAGGGATGTTATTGATGCTACACAGGACAGTAAAGTTAGTAAATGCGGTAGTAGTAGAAGGGAATAAGTTCAGTAATAACACCACAGGTAGACAGTACAAGGTTAGCTCACATGAAACAGAAATGACGTGCAAACCTACCATCCCTGGTTGTCAAGAACAGGCACCTAAGTAGCTCTGCTCTTCTTTTTTTATTATTTTTTTTATTTTTTAAGATATTTAGGTGTACCTTAGTATACAGTAGTAGGGTTCCACTTTAGATTTGGAATGTATAATAGAAAATATACCTTACTGAATTTTCATAAAATTAATCACACACAGAAAATAAACATTGCCCTTAAAAGATTCAACTGAAGTGTTATAATTTGAATTTTTTTTTGCTAAAAGTAACTTTAGAATTGTCAAAGTAATTAATACTTTCAATGAAAAATTAATAAAATTCTAGTTAATCCTCTTCTAGTTTGAGGGGAAAAACCCATCTCATCTAATTTTGGTGATTACTGCGTTGATCTTTTTTTTTTTTAAAACCATATTCATAATTATTTGATATGATTTATTGCACTACATTTCTAACTCAGTTTAAATTGATTAGTTAAATACATGTTGACACCTTTATAATGTGACCATATTGTTCTCTAAATGTTGGTTTATTTCTTTTTGCAAAGACAAGAAAAATACAAACTGGATATTAATGGTTTTGTCTCGTGATGGAGTTAAAACTCTTTGATTGATTGATATATATATATATATATATATATATATATATATACGTTAAATCCAGTTCCAAACAGCAATTTAAAAAATAGACAATAAATGAACATTACTAATTCATAAGTAAAATTATTATAATAATTTGATCTTTTTTTTTGTATTGCATTATGTATAACAGACAGTTACAGACTAATTAATAAAAAGTAAAATGATAAAAAAGTTGATTAATTATCATCTGATTTTCTTATAAAGTGAAGACCACTTAAAAGAGATTTTATATTTTTAAAGGTCAAACATTTTACCTGTTTATATTCATTTAAAGCTACACTGTTGGATGCGTTATTAGCTTTTTATCATTTTTAAAGTTTTATCACCTTTGTGTGCTACATTATTTTTAATATCGATTCCTCTACTTTTGTTGAGGAACCAAACCTCTGTAATAAAAATGACCTGTGATAACCCTAAATACTAAACTCAATTTCTTGTCACATGGTTAAATTCATCCCATCTTTTAATGAGTCAATCAGCAGCTAGCAGCTTTAAAAGAAGTGAAAAATATTATAACCGTTGGTCTTGTTCATCGTTGTGTTTTGAAATACATTAGTTACAGTTAAACTTTTTCTGTAAGAATGAATCAGAATTCATGAATTCAGCTATTAAATCCTTTATCTTTTTTGTTGTTTTTTTTTATTAAGCTTTATAGTGTCATGAATATCATTGTTTCCAGTGTGTGTTGTAAATAAAGGAAATAATCACCCAAGTAATCTCTTTTTTCCAGAACCTCAAAGTAAAAGGTCCTAAAGATTCTAAAGATTGTACCTCAACTGTCACAATGGAAGGTGAGTGTTATCGTGTGTTACAGTTTTCATGATATGTTATGATGTGGGGACAGACGGCTGTTTGTGGAGATACACTGTAACCGAAGCACGAGTGCTGCCACTATTACGTTCTTCAGAACGCCCACACATCAATATATTTCAATAAATCATCGCAAATAAAAATATAACGCAATGCTAAAATACCCTCAGCCGTATGAGCATAACAATAGGAAATAGAATGTGACCTTTTGATCCCTTAAAATAGGTTAAGGTTAGCCATCTCTGAACTTGTCTGAGGTCTGTCCGAAAAATGTTCCCTTTGAATTTGAAGACTCTGGCAGTAATAGGACTGGACTTATGCTGAGCACAGACAGACAGACAGACAGACGCAAGGCCTTCACAATACCCAATGGCCATATTTTGGCCTCAGGTAAAAATAAATCACAAATAACTCACCTGTTTAGTATACCAGATCGGTTCTGACTTGTGCGCAACTCTCGTACCGCAAACTCTCAAATTGATGTCATTGTCATGTTAGGGTTAGAGGTTAGGGTCACACTGCCAGAGCACACTGAGGATGATCTCACAAATAAGACGTATGAGGAAGAACAGCAGAAAAATTCATTTTTTGCTTTTGCTTTTTTTTTTTTTTTCGGTGTCATGAAATTAATGAATTTTACAGTTTTTTTTTTTTTTTTTTTTTTTTTAGCGTCCCAATTAGTCAGACAAAATAAAAGTACTCATAACTGTAAGTCTCTTCATACACATGTGATAATAATTAGTGATTGCTGATGTATTTTATTCCTCTCACTCTGAGTGTTAGCAGGTACATTTCTGGAAAACGCCTCACTCGGCAATTCTCTGCATTTTTCAGCGTGCGACGCACATTTTAGAATGAGCAGAAACATCCCGATGACTGACAGACAGATGGGAAACAAACCTGCTCTGTCTGTAAACGAAGCGTCTGAGCTTTCTTTTGAAAGTGGATTTACAGAGGATTTATGGACAGGAGACGACACACTTCACCTCGAAACTCTTAACTTTTTCAGAGTCTTGGATTTTGGAACCTAAAGTGTGGTGACGTGCTGTTTGTGTGGATGCTGGTTTACTGAAGCTGTTTATAACAGACTGCTGAGACATGGAGATGGATTTGTTACACTGGAAAAAGTCACAATACATTATTTCCAGGAGTTAATGGACTTTATTTAACGTGCTACAATCGTGAGAGAACTAAAGGCAGAGCTGCAGCCGGCGTGCGTGCGTACGTGGGGGCTTCTTTGATGGTGTAGAGTTCACATTTGGAAAACAATCTATAACTGAGTGAACCTGGCATGTTTCCCCTTTTGTGTGTGTGTTTTTTTTTTTTTTTTTTCCCCAGTGGAGCTGGCAATCTTTTTTTCTTAGTTTTACTTTGAGAGTGTATGAATTTGGAGTGTGTGTGTGTGTGTGTGTGTGTGTGTGTGTGTGTGTGTGTGTGTGTGTGTGTGTGTGTGTGTGTGCTGCACAGCTCGCTGCTCCTTGCAGCTATTTTACTGCCGCTGTAAACATGAATGAGCGTCTCCACAACACTTTTTTTCTTGGCAGCAGATGTTTTTTTTGTTTGTTTGTTTGTAGATTTTATTGATAACAACACTTACAATTAATCATGCAAAAAGCTGACCCTCGAGCAGAGATTGTTATTGACAGGCTGCATTTATGACTCATGGCCGTGCAGGTACATTAAACCTTCTCGAAGCTGCAGATTTTACCGTGACTGTATCAGAATGAAAAGTTTTCGCTTAAAAAAGAGTCATCATAGCACAACATCACACTTATGTCGACTTTGTAATTAATCTGTGCTTATGTTCTTAACGTTATCAGCTACATTCCATTGAAGCACATGCTGGGACGCTTCTAATAATCACGTCACCGCTGTCGGAAACACTCCAGTACTCATGAGTACTTTGTTTTCGGAAGTCTTTGTAGCTGTTTGTTGCGAATGCAGTATACTTTGAAACCAGTCACGGAAGTGCACAAAATAATCCAACGCACGTATATGTTAAGTGTTGTATGGTGATGTTAAAAGAAGGGGAAAAAATTGGTCCTCACAAGGTCTTTTTTAATGTTTGATTACAAAATTTTTTGGTGTTTGCATGCGTGAGAATGTGAGGCATCCTTGTAAAGCACTCTGAGCATTTATTTCAAAAGGATAAAGCACTTTAGAGATTTGTAGATTTACAGCACTTTAGCAATGCAGTACATGTTAGAATTTCAGGGGGTGTATGTCACTGTGACGTCCTCCAAAGTCACTAAAACAGGCTCCTCCGAGCGTCTGAGATGTTCTTGGCTGCTTTAAGATTCCAGCCTGGTTCTCCACTTCTCTACTTTGTATGCAGTGGCACTCTCTCTCTGTCTCTCTCTCTCTCCCTCTCTCCCTCTCCGTCTGTGTCGTTCTCCTCTGCTGAGAACAGGAGAAGCGAGTGCGGAGCTGAGATGAGGGACATGGAGGTGCTTCTGGTCCTCAGGCTGTGTTGTAACTGCACTTACGGTAACGACTGCACGATGTGATGCTGCTGCACGAGTGTGACCTTTCTTATTACTGATTGAAGTCATTAATTAGCTGTCAGGTGTTGATTTGGGATTCTTGCATGTCTTCTGCAGTATTTGAATGCAGCATGTTAATTTGATGGCTTTAGTCGTTTTGTCTTTGTCAGCTCAGTAACGGTGCTTTTTGTTTTTATTTTTATTTTTATTTTTTTTTGGTGGTGGTGTAGAACCTGCAGACAAGGTGATGAAAGTAGCTTCTGACCTTGTGTGAGGTTGCTGAGGGAAGATTCTCTGCAGGCAAAACATCAGCTGCTTCTTTTGGTGGTTTCTTGAAAAGCAGGCACGTTTAGTTTTTGTTAGAGTGGAGTTTCTTGAAGGATTCTCACCTGCGGTTCGGTAGATGTCTCATCTCTGTGAGCAGACTGAGGGACTGTGTAATGTGGAGCCGGAACACGTCTGGACTCTGCTGGCTTCTGGATGCTTTAGATATTTGGAGTGCAGTTCTAATGATGTGAGGGAGAGAAGATAATGTATAAATTATACCATGAGACAGTGTGGTTTTGATCCACAGAGAACAGGTGTGTGTGTGTGTGTGTGTGTAATTTTCAAGGGCGTGTACCTGTGAAGTGTTTGCTAATTTATGCACTGCTAATGATGTACAATAAAACTCAAGCGGTCACAGTCCTGCTGGCTATTATTGTTCTATTCTTCTCCTGCACAAAGCAGAGATGGACCATATGTTGGTGTTACAATTAGATAATTTCCATCATCCTTCAGTGTGATCGATTAACATTTTTATGTGTTTTATGCCACTGTAATAAGATATGTTGGGGGTTTTCATGTTCAGTTTCATGCATCCTGTGAAATGCAATGAATGAATGAACAAACAGCCCCCCCACTCTAATTTGTTATCACAACTCAAAAATAATAAATGCTGTCATCTTGTAACTTGCCACATTAAAGGGTTGTATAATGCGAACAAAGTGATTTGATATTGGTTAACTTTGAACTAACTCACCCCAAAAAGCAAGTTTGAATTTGCTTATGTTATGTCCCTAGACTTGTCTTCAACCTGCTGATCACTGCCACCTGCTGGAGATGTCTGTGCTAGTTGCAGGGAGTGATCTTATTATTTCATCTACAACGGAAACTGTGCTGAGAAATAAAGCCAATGTGGAGGTGGCAAATCTTGCAGTTGCTTGAATGGCCACTTGAGGCTAGCTTCAAAAAGTGAACTATTCTCTAGATGCCCATGTTAAGTTGTCCAGCTTTACAGCAGAAATAAAGATGTTTACAGCCTAGTGCAAAAATGGCTTTGATCGCTTTCACTAGTTTCCCCTTCATTGGAGCTGTTTGGGGATGTGGCATGGGCTAAATTAAATTTTGTAACGTAACATCTCAGTTTAAGCTGTTTTAAGTCATAAAGTTATGAATAATTTAGGGTATGGCCACTTTGAGTGACAGCTAATGTGTGCTGGCAAGCCGTTTTTCAGGGCTCCGCTAACACAGACTGCTGCTAGCAGTGATTGCTAGCTGCTAGCAGTGGCTACTAGCTTCTGTGGACTTGACTGTTTGTCATTTCTGAGCATTTTGTTCTAAATATCTGATATAATATTGTTTACTGTGCAGTTAATTGTACAAATCATCTAAAAAGTTTGTCCTGCAATAGCGCCTGTAGCACAAGTTGAACTTGATGAAGCTGTTTCCACTTATTTCATGGTTATTGTGGCAAGATGCCGGTCATAATTTTTAATATTTGCACATAAACCACCACCCACTACCAGTGGCTGACACAGATATCCAAAAAATTAACTTTGATAACAGATAATCAGATAACTGAAAAGTTATCTTTGATAAAGATAAAACGATAAACCACCCAAAAATGTATCGGAAGTTACAGATAACTGATAAATTCCAGTAGTGTCTCTGTTACACTTGCAACTACTAACAAGTTGATTTTGAGTTTTAGCACCACGATCGCTTCTGGTAGCATCAAAAGCAACAACAGACCCAAACAATGAGCCAGCACTTCTGTCTTTGAACATCTTGCCCCCTGCTGGAAGCTCCTGTTTACTACATGGCTTCCATC
This sequence comes from Thalassophryne amazonica, assembly GCF_902500255.1. Classification (NCBI taxonomy): domain Eukaryota; kingdom Metazoa; phylum Chordata; class Actinopteri; order Batrachoidiformes; family Batrachoididae; genus Thalassophryne; species Thalassophryne amazonica. The sequence continues at coordinate 24,308,113 of NC_047111.1, read as the reverse complement.
ACAGAAGCAAGCTTAGACATTCAGTACTTAAGCTGGGTTTACACTGTGCGAGTTTTGGCCCTTTTTCATCAGATTTTTCATTTGTGCAAGAATTTTTTGGATCGCACCGAGTTTCAGGTTAATCGCGCATCCTGCATCGTTTAATATACATGGAGTAACGAGCTGTGTTTAACATCTCATGACCATCTCTCGCACTGTGCCTGTGTAAACACCGCAGACCTGTCTTGTAATGTTTTTTTGTTTTGTTTTTAAACTTTGATGTCTCCCATCGACAGTTTTTGTAAATTAAGTTTGAAAAAAGCTTCTGTTTACGTTTTTCGACGTGTGGTTTTTGAACATACAATGTGTGTGTGTGTGTGTGAGAACATAAATCGTGCGCTCTGAACTTTTACACCATGCGGTTCTGTGGTACAGTTTGAACTGGAACCGACTACAGTGATTGAAAATATCAGCCCAGCTTCAGTTTGAATACTGCCATGAACACTACTAGCTAGTAGATGGCAGAAGAGACTTGCCAAAACAAAATTCCAGATAATCTGTGTCTGCTGCTACTCTGCTACATTTAAGATGCGTGGAATTTAATTAACGCAAACACAATAACGTCTATAAACCCAGAGAATATATTCACAAGCGTTTTAGGCACTAGAGTTTAATGCTGTTATCCGTGGAGCCTGACCAGAGTGTCTCAAATGCATTTTTCATGTCGTAAATGTACTGAGATTACCCTATCCTACCCATAATGCACCTGGACACACAGCATGCCCACACTAAAACTTTAAAAATTAGCGCATTACTTTAAAACTAAAACATATATCTGATATTTTCACTTTATAAAACTTCAGACGTAACATTAATTTAAATAACTTGTCCGAAATTAGTTTGGTTAAAATTTGAACCACAAGTTAAAAATGTATGCCTCTGGATGACTTGGGTGATAGGATAGAGGATAGAGCAGTTTCTTCTAGAAGCAGCTCTCCTCAGTTTACAGAGGATAAAACTACACATCTGCTACAAAACATTTAACAGGTAGGTGTTCAACTTATTTTAAATTTTATGAGTTTATAGCTAGCTTTAGCTTGTTTTGTAAGTCTGATATGGGAGTATGTTCAAATTTAATTAGGCTTGCACAAGTCTTACCAGTTTTGCTCATGTTCCACCTCTTTGGCTGGAAGTTAGGCAGTGTCAGGCGCAGCCAAGATGGTGACATTTGGTGCCACCCCATTTAAGCGCCAAACCAGCTTTTCGGGAAACTTACTGGTGATGTCACACAGTTTGTCCAGTGTATGTACCACCAGACAGATTCTTTGGAAATGAAAAAAAAAACAGCATGCAACCTTGGTGTCAAACAACATGCATCGTCAGCCACACCTGCTCCTAATTTCCACCATGCATGTGATGATAAAACGTTTTCCTGAAACAAGTTCATGTATGTCCAGCAGGTGGCAGACAGATGTAGGAATATTACTTAAGCAAGTCAAACTTGCTTTTTGTATTAATCACAATTATACAGAGTTAGAGTTTTCGGTCATCATATGGACGTTTAATTTTGAGAGTAGAAAATAGGAGCAGGTGGGGTTGTAGTTACATGGAACTTGAAATGAGCTTGTTAGTCAGTTTCTGTTGGTCTGGAGGCCACCAAGGCCACCACTGTTTGTTTACTGTTAGATGGACAGATTAAGACAGTTAAAAGTGCTATAAACATGTTCATCATGAATATAGATGCCAATAACTATTTTCTTTGTAAGTATTTATTGGCTTAGAGATTGAAGCAACACTCCCTAAAAATTATCGCGTTCACTGGAAGGAACGTCGAAAACACTTTTCTACATTTGTCCGTCATCATAGTTCTGTCTATTTTGTTGCATACCCTCTTATTTTTCCATTTAAATGCCTGCCGGCAGCTCATTACTGACAACTTTTCTTTCCTGTTTGTCCTGACAGCAGTGGCTGCATTATTTCCAGATATTTTGTAATTTTGCTCCGTGGCTGTTGGAGCCCAGCTCTGTCGTATCCCAGAATAAATCCGTTTTCTCTTCTATCTGTCATGTGTGGTCTGATCTGCTCCTGCGGGCGTAAACTGTGACGGGAACGCTGGTGTGTGGGCAGTGGGTTCTGTGGGTTCCTGTGTCGAACTGTGAGTGCACTTTTGTGTCTGTTGCACTTGTGTGTTGTGTCACTGAGCCTTCAGGCAGGCTGGAGTTTACCTCGTAGCAGCTAGAATCATCCGACAGGAAGCACAGACACTGGAGATATCATGCACGTTAAGTAGCCTGCTTACTGGCATCCATGCGTTCATCAGTTTGCAGTAATAATGCTGCATTCTGCAGAACATGCAGTGGGGAAAATAAGTATTTGCTCCACTGTTGATTTTGCATGTTTTCCCACCTACAAAGAATGGAGAGGTCTGTAATGTTTATCGTCGGTACACTTCAACTGTGAGAGACAGAATCTAAAAAAAATCAGAAAATCACATTGTATGATTTTGAATAAATAATTTGCATTTTAATTGCATGAAATAAGTATTTGATACAATAAAAAACAGACATTAATATTTGGTACAGAAACCTTTGTTTGCAATTACAGAGGTCAGATGTTTCCTGTAGTTCTTGACCAAGTTTTCACACACTGCAGCAGGGATTTTGGTCCACTCCTCCATACAGATCTCTAGTTCTTTCAGGTTTGGAGTTTCAGCTCCCTCCAAAGATTTTCTATTGAGTTCAGGTCTGGAGACTGGCCAAGCCACTCAAGGACCTTGAAATGCTTCTTACGGAGCCCCTCCTTAGTTTCCCTGGCTGTGTGTTTGGGGTCATTGTCATGCTGGAAGACCCAGCCATGACCCATCTTCAATGCTCTTACTGAGGGAAGGAGGTTGTTTGCCAAAATCTCGCAATACATGACCCCATCCATCCTCCCTTCAATACGGTGCAGTCGTCCTGTCCCCTTTGTTGAAAAGCACCCCCAGAGTATGATGTTTCAAACCCCCATGCTTCATGGTTGGGACGGTGTTCTTAGGGTTGTCTTCATCCTCCAAACACTGCAAGTGGAGCTGATACCACAAAGCTCTATTTTGGTCTCATCTAACCACATGACCTTTTCCCATGCCTCCTCTGGATCATCCAGATGGTCACTGGTGAACTTCAAACGGGCTTGGACATGTGCTGGCTTGAGCAGGGGGACCTTGCTGCCCTGCAGGATTTTAAACCATGACAGCATCATGGTTTAAAATCCTGATGTAATCTTTGTGACTGTGGTCCCAGCTCTCTTCAGGTCATTGACCAGGTCCTCCCGTGTAGTTCTGGGCTTTCTCAGAATCATCCTTACCCCACAAAGTGAGATCTTGCATGGAGCCCCAGACTGAGAAAGATTGACAGTCGTCTTGTGTTTCTTCCATTTTCTAATAAATAATTACAACAATTGTTGTCTTCTACCAAGCTGCTTGCCTGTTGTCCTGTAGTCCATCCCAGCCTTGAGCACATCTACAGTTTTGTCCCTGGTGTCCTTAGACAGCTCTTTGGTCTTGGCTATGGTGGACAGATTGGAGTGTGATTGATTGTGTGAACAGGTGTCTTTTATACAGGTAACAAGTTCAAACAGGTGCAATTAATACAGGTAAAGAGTGCAGAATAAGAGGGCTTCTTAAAGAAAAACTAACAGGTCTGTGAGACTTCTTGCTGGTTGGTAGGGGATCACATACTTATTTCATGCAATAAAATCCAAATTAATTATTTAAAAATCATACAGTGTGATTTTATGGATTTTTTTTTTATTCTGTCTCTCACAGTTGAAGTGTACCTACAATAAATATTGCAGACCTCCATTCTTTGTAGGTGGGACAACATCCCAAATTGACAGTGTATCATGTACTGATTTTCCCCACTGTGCATATGTTCTTCTGTCAGCGTCTCCTTTTTGTTTGGGGTTGACACATCACATGCAGTCTGTATCTGCCTGTGGATTTGGCAGACATTATTACACCAGCTGCCCATCTTGACATAACTCCACTTTACATAGAAAAAGGGCGCAGGTGGTCTTGAACCAGGAACCTTTTGTTTTGGATTTGCGTGCAGTGACCACTTGGCCACTGTGCTGCCCTGCAAGATATTAGGTATTATTAGGTATTATTACTTTATTAGGTACACCTGTTCAGATGCTTGTTAACACAAACAGCTGATTAGTTAATTACATGGCAGCAAGTCAGTGCATTCAGGCATCTAGATGTGTTGAAGACGACTTGATGAAGTTCAAACTGAGCATCAGAATGAGAAGAAAGTGGATTTAAGTGACTTTAAATGTGGCATGGTTGTTGGTCCCAGACGAGCTGGTCTGAGTATTTCAGAAACTGCTGATCTACTGGAATTTTCGCATACAGCCATCTCTAGAGTTTACAAAGAATGGTCCTAAAAAAAGAAGATATCCAATGAGCAGCAGTTGTGTGCACAAAAATGCCTTGTTGATGTCAGAGGAGAATGGGCAGACTGGTTGAATGGGTGACTACGTGATGCATCACGTCAATATGGACAAACATCTGAGGAATGTTTCCAACACCATGTTGAATCTATGCCATGAAGTTCTGAAGTTCTTTAGTCAAAGGCAGTTCTGAAGTCAAAAGGAGGTCCAACCCACTACTTTTAAAGTTGTATCTTATATAGTGGCTTGTGAGTGTATATACGAGGTCTGTTAGAAAAGTATCCGACCTTTTTATTTTTTTCAAAAACCACATGGATTTGAATCACACGTGATTGCATCAGACAAGCTTGAACCTTCGTGCACATGCATGAGTTTTTTCATGCCTGTCTGTTGCGTCATTTGCCTGTGAGCAGGCTTTGTGTGAGCACTGGTCCACCCCTCTCATCGTTTTTTTATTGCGAATAAATGTCTGAACGATTTGGAGCTTTGCTGCATCAATTTTTTTCCAGAAACTGTGAGAGACCTCCAGGTGGACACCATTCGGAAAATTAATATGGCTTTCAGGGACGATTTTATGGGGATTATACAGATTAAGGAGTGTTACTGCCGCTTTAAGGACGGCCCACAACTGCTGAGAACGCGGTGCGCTCCCAGCGCCGATCGACATGCTCAGATCCCGCTGAAACAACGAGATCATTTCCAACGTGAAGGCTTCGTTGGTCCGGGACCTCGTCTGACTTTCACAAAAAGGCAGAAGTCGTGGACATCAGCACTTTTTCGGCACATTCCACTGTTACAGGAGTTTTTTAATGGAAAGAAAAGCGGAGGGACGCGCCACGGCGTCGTTCATTACGCGGGACAAAACCACCTCGGTGTTGGTCTCACAGGACGGCTTTCAGGTGGATTTCAGACGGCTGTCGGTTGCTTTTCAGTCGTGTGATTATCCGTAGCTTTTCAGTTGTGTGATTATCCGATTGTGATTGTGCATGAGCTGGACATGCCCCAACATGTCCTGGAAGGCTTCATCATGGCGTTGCTTTGCACCATGCGGCTCCACCGCGCGTCGTGGTGGAGCCGCTTCTCTTTCCATGACAAAACCTCCTGTAACAGTGGAATGTGCCGTTCATTTCTAAACTGGACGCTGTCTTGATCCGTTATGTCATCTGACTAGCACAGGAATTGGGAAAAGACGTGGACATCAGCACTTTTTCAGCACATTAAGACAAACGTGCGGAGGAGTTCCGCGCATCACGGTGGAGCCGCATGGCGCAAAGCAACGCCGTGATGAAGCCTTCCAGGACATGTTGGGGCATGTCCAGCTCATGCACAATCACAATCGGATAATCACATGACTGAAAAGCAACCGGAATCCACCTGAGAGCCGTCCTGTGAGACCAACACCGAGGTGGTTTTGCCCCGCGTAATGAACGGCTCTGTGGCGCGTCCCTCCGCTTTTCTTTCCATGAAAAAAACTCCTGTCACAGTGGAATGTGCCGAAAAAGTGCTGATGTCCACGACTTCTGCCTTTTTGTGAAAGTCAGACGAGGTCCCGGATCAACAAAGCCTTCACGTTGGAAATGATCTGGTTGGTTCAGCAGGGTCTGAGCATGTCGATCGGTGCTGGGAGCGCGCCGAGCTCTCAGCAGTTGTGGGCCGTCCTTAAAGCGGCAGTAACACTCCTTAATCTGTGTAATCCCCATAAAATCGTCCCTGAAAGCCATATTAATTTTCCAAAAGGTGTCCACCTGGAGGTCTCTCACAGTTTCTGGAAAAAAATTGATGCAGCAAAGCTCCAAATCGTTCAGACATTTCTTTGCAATAAAAAAACGATGAGAGGGGTGGACCAGTGCTCACACAAAGCCTGCTCACAGGTGAATGACGCAACCGACAGGCGTGAAAAAACTCTCGCATGCGCACAAAGGTTCAAGCTTGTCTGATGCAATCACACGTAATTCAAATCCATATGGTTTTTGGAAAAAAATAAAAGGTCAGATACTTTTCTAACAGACCTCGTACAACCCCAATTCCAGTGAAGTTGGGACGTTGTGTAAAATGGAAATAAAAACAGAATACAATGATTTGCAAATCCTCTTCAACCTATATTCAATTGAATACAACATAAAGACAAGATATTTAATGTTCAAACTGATAAACTTTGTTTTTGTGCAAATGGATGCCTGCATCACGTTTCAGAAAAGCTGGGACAGTGGTATGTTGACCACTATGTTACATGACCTTTCCTTCTAACAACACTCGATAAGCGTTTGGGAACTGAGGACACTAATTGTTGAAGCATTGTAGCTTGAATTCTTTCCCATTCTTGCTTGATGTACGACTTCAGTTGTTCAACAGTCTGGTGTCTCTGTTGTCGTATTTTGTGCTTCATAATGTGCCACACATTTTCAATGGGCGACAGGTCTGGACTGCAGGCAGGCCAGTCTAGTACTTGCACTCTTTTACTACGAAGCCACGCTGTTGTAACACGTGCAGAATGTGGCTTGTCATTGTCTTGCTGAAATAAGCAGGGACGTCCCTGAAAAAGACATTGCTTGGATGGCAGCATGTGTTGCTTCAAAACCTGGATGTACGTTGGTGCCATCAGAGATGTGTAAGTTGATCATGTCATGGGCACTAACACACCCCCATACCATCACAGATTCTGTCTTTTAAACTTTGCGCTGGTAACAATCTGGATGGTCTTTTTCCTCTTTTGTCCAGAGGACACGACATCCATGATTTCCAAAACAATTTGAAATGTGGACTCATCAGACCACAGCACACTTTTCCACTTTGCATCTGTCTATTTCAAATGAGCTTGGGCCCAGAGAAGGTTGCGGTGTTTCTGGATGTTGTTGATGTATGGCTTTCACTTTGCATGGTAGAGTTTTAACTTGCACTTGTAGATGTAGCATCGAACTGTGTTAACTGACAGTAGTTTTCTGAAGTGTTCCTGAGACCATACAGTAAGATCCTTTACACCAGGGGTGCCCAAGTTCGGTCCTCGAGGTCTACCTTCCTGACACTCTTAGTTGTCTCTCTGTTCCAACACACCTGAATCCTATGAAAGGCTCATTAAAAGCCTGCTATCAAGTCTTTCATTGGATTTAGGTGTGTTGGAACAGAGAGACAACTAAGATTGATAGGAAGGTAGATCTCGAGGACCGAACTTGGGCACCCCTGCTTTACACAATGATGTCGGTTTTTAATGCAGTGCCGCCTGAGGGATCGAAGGTCATGGGCATTCAGTGTTGGTTTTCGGCTTTGCTGCTTACGTGTAGAAAGTTCTCCAGATTTTCTGAATCTTCTGATTATATTATGGACTGTAGATGATGGAATCCCTAAATTCCTTGCAATTGAATGTTTGAGAAACATTGTTCTTAAACTGTTGGACTATTTTTTTTTCACGTTCACGCAGTTGTTCACAAAGTGGTGATCCTCACCCCATCTTTGCTTGTGAATGGCTGAGCCTTTTGGGGATGCTCCTTTTATACCCAATCATGACACTCACAATTAGTGTTCTCAGTTCCAAATGCTTATTGAGTGTTGTTAGACGGAAAGGTGATGTAACATAGTGGTAAACATTCCACTGTCCCACCTTTTTTGAAACATGTTGCAGGCATCCATTTCAAAATGAGCAAATGGTTGCACAAAACAAAGTTTTATCAGTTTGAACATTAAATATCTTGTCTTTGTGATGTATTCAATTGAATATAGGTTGAAGAGGATTTGCAAATGATTGTATTCTGTTTGTATTTACATTTCACACAATGCCCCAACTTCATTGGAATTGGGGTTGAAATTGGTTCAGTGAAAAATATCAGCGATTCTGCTAATTACTTGCTCAAGTCATTCGAAGATTTTGCTGGTTTTATCATCTAAACTATTTTGTGTAATTTTTAAGCAGCTCTTTTCAAATTGGACTTGTGGTACTGTCCAGCCATTATCACAGTCTGCATTTTGATCTCATTGTGGAATGAAGCCAGACGGCAAATGTGTTGAAGTAATAAGGACACTCCTGGCTCAAAAATAAGTAAATAAAAAATCAAAACCTAAGAATGGCATAAAGCTGATCAGCTACTGCAAGAAGATCAAAAACGGTATTGAAAGCCAGAGTCAGAAGAGTTGAAGATCTGTGAGAAGAAATATGCCTTCATGCTGAGAAAGAAAACTACAGATGCAGCTCTTGGAGCTGAGTGCACTGATAGAAAAGTAGATTGGAGGACAGAAGGAGTTTCTGTGTGTGTATTTTAAGAAAGCTTATGACAGATTGCCAATGAAAGAGTTGTGGTTTTGTTTGAGGAACTCTGGAGGGGAATAGAAGTATGTGAGGTTGGTGCAAGACGTGCAAGGACAGTGGGGCAGGTAGTTGGTGTGACAGAGGAAGATACAGATGACAGCATGAGATACTGTAGAGTCAGATAATCTGCAGTGTTGACCCCAAACGGGGGCAGCTGAAAGAAGCTGATGATGATGATGATGACGACAGGGAATATTTATAATGGCTTTTGGAGGAAATGGTTAAAGATATGCTGATAATTGCTATGCAATACTAATATGAAGTTGCATGTGAACTGTCATATGACCTTTGACCTTGGGTGTCTTTGAAAGGTCAAACTCAAGTTTGTAAGTGTTTAAACTAAAATGGTTTGGATCCACGTAGCTTTACTCAGGGTGGAGAACAAAAATTTCATTGTCAGTCAAGCTGTCAGAGTGCCATCGTGACATTTGATTGGTGTGAGCTGAGTGGGAGTGTGTGTCGCTCTTCACACAGTGTGTGTGTGTGTGTGTGTGTGTGTGTGTGTGTGGGTCTGGTCTTTGGCATTTGCCGCACTGACTCAGCCTTCCTCTTCTTTCCCCACAGCTCTTCTTTATAAGCCCATCGACCGTGTGACCAGAAGCACGCTGGTTCTTCATGTGAGTAAAACCACACACACACACACACACACACACACACACACACACACACACACACACACACACACACACACACACACACACACACACCTGTTCGTGATTGACACCAAAAATTTAAGTGCAGAATTTTAAAATGTGTTCAATGCAAATAAATCAAAATATTTAATAATATAGAGAAATTTAAATAACGGCAGCAGTTTTTTCTGGGTGTGGCTACAGGTTCGAGACATTTCCTGCAGGAGCTCCAAAACTCTCATTGGCCTCAGCTGAATCCAGTAGTGCCACCTGATGATTAGCAGTGTATTGCAGTATTACTACTTTAATGCCGCGTTCACACCGGGCGCGACCAGACGCCACAAATTCACGTTGGTCGTGTGGCGAAGGACGCGCCACCATCGCCCGGTGTGTCGCTCTGCTTTCGCTTCGAAAATTTGCCCCAGTGCGTCATCAAATAGGAGGAGCTTCCATTCGATCGCCGGCTCCGGTTGTCAGTCAAGTTAACATGACGGACCTTGATCACACAGAGCTAGTTGTTGTCTAAAGCTGACAAATGTCATGAGACGTTCCCAATTCGGGGAGTATCATTATTTGCTGCAGGAGCTGCGTCTGGATAATGGCCGCTTTCAGCGTTCACGTGCGCACATGTAAGCAATTAAAAAAACTCTGCTGCCCCTGCTGTGGGGCTGCTGCTCGCTCCTCCCCCAAAAACTGTCATTTGTGAAATAAAGGACAAAAGGGACATAAGTCCTGCTCACAGGCTGGCTAATAGAGACAGGACATGTTCACATCCAACTCAGTCAAACTCCAGACATCTCCATGTCAGTACAAATCCAGTCCCTGATTGGTCATCGCGGCGTGACAAGATGAAAAAGTTCAGATTTTTCAACTTGGGGAGGAGGGCAATGCGAAGTGACGCGACCCAGTATCGCACCACAAACGCGCCAATCGCTCAAAATTGCTTCACTCGCGTCTCTTCATTTGCATCCATCGCGTCGCGCTGCGTGGCTTGGCACCACAACGCGTCCTTCCATAGGGATTACATGGCAACCTATCGCTGCTGTCACTTGCGTCGCGCCCGGTGTGAACGCGGTGTAAGAGAAGTTTCATAAGAGAGGTTGTGGCACTTGTCTCGCCATTTTGAATTTTGACAGAAATTGCGTGGGACCCTTTGTGTCATACCAACAGAAATTAAAACACAGGTATGATGCAGATGATCACTGCAAGGCGCTAACGGTTAGTCATAATGGTACTGCAGTATTCTGTCGTAGGCGCTCAGAGTGTCTGCAATGTCTCGCACCTGTCTCACCGTTCTTTCTTTAGACGAGTCAGAAGGTGGATACAAGAACATTTCCAAGTCACTGACCATGTCTTGGACTTCATTTACATCAGGCTTTAAGAAAGACAACCAGTCTAGTACTGTATAGTAAATCTGAGTGGAGGTGGTATTTCTCAAAACATGAGTGGCTGTCAAACAAGGTAACTAGTGAGGGAAGCCACCAAGACACCAAAACATCTCTGAAGGACTTATACTGTAGGTTTCGGTGGCTGGTATTGGAGATACTGTGCATGGTGGAACTTTTGGCTGTTCCATCACCAGTCATTTTATAGAATATACCAGATCATTTCTAGGCTCTATTCTCCGGTGCCCATTCTGACAAACTGTTGTTTAAATTTCATGTCGTCTTATTTCTAAAATCCTCATCCTTTCCTGCCACAGAAGCTTTTTTTTTTTTTTTTTTGCATTACATTCTTGTTTTGTGGTCCTGACGGTGTTCTGCCTGTTTGGTTTTGTCTTTCAGGACTTGCTGAAGCATACTCCTAAAGATCACCCAGACTTCCCCCTCCTTCAGGATGCTCTGCGGATCTCCCAGAACTTCCTGTCTTCCATCAATGAGGAGATTGACCCGCGCAGGACTGCTGTTACCACACCCAAAGGAGAGGTGCGTGTGTGAGGTTTATTGCCCCCTACCCTGTAGAAGGGGATGTTGAAATGGGTTCCATGCATCCGCCTTACCTCCTATCTCTGTGGTGTCTGGTACACATACTTTGGGGACCAAAGTCTTGAATAAGGTTGCATTTTAGCATCTTATGACTTGGACAGAGCTATGTAGCGTTTGTTCAGCAGGAGAACGAAGGTCCAGGTCTTCAGGGTTTCTTGGTCAGAGTACTTTAAGCAGACACACCGATGTCAGCCTGCTGCCATGCGAGATGTTCAACTGCACAACTTGGGGATTTAGGATTTTGCCCAAGGTTCCTTAGTGAGTTTTGTTTTCTGGTCTGATGGGGATTTGACTGTGGATCCTCTGGTCCCAAGCTCACTGCTTTAACCACTTGACCTTCACCTCACATTGTGATGTATTTGGTACTCGTAGGAGGATCCTTGGGTCCTGCTGTAAAGGCTTTGTGTCAAATAGTTACTTTTGGAGAGTTGGATGAGGAGTATCATTTGTCGTGACGGAACATCACCTGTGACATTTTGGCGACGTGCCGCATTTCTTGGGGCATAATCCAGCGTGCAGGTGCCTCAGTGTTGAAGACTCCCAGCAAATTTTAATCGAAAGGACACGCCCATGTGTCACCTGGCTGTGACAGATTGATGGCTACTTTTGAGAGGTGGGGAATCACTGGTTGCCTGCCTGGGTGGTTGCTGTCCAGGTTCCAGATGATTCTATGTGGCATTGTCGCATGCTTCAGAACCTGAACTGGCAGTTTTGCATTCAACCGCAGACCAAATCCAGGTCTTGAGACACGGTCTTGATCAAAATCACTGAAATAAGCATCGACCTAATGTGCATGTTTGGATGGCACAAGGAAACCTGAAAACCGGCAGACACGAGAACCTGCTAACTCCACACCAAAGGGAACTGGGCATTGGGGGAGTTAGGGATCACTACCAAAACCCGGTTTTAAACGGGCCCCGGGGACAAATTATTAAAGCCCAGAGTATAGATAAGCCCCGTCCCTTAATGATACTGCAGAAATTAAGGAAATTAATTTAAGAAAATTTATTATTGCTGTGTAAAGAGCTGTGTCTCTGTCTCGCTTGGAGCCGCTGTGTGTGCAGACAGGGCGGCTCACTGGTAAAGTTGGTGTTCAATGGATTGTCAGGTGTTTTTATTTTTTTTTTCAGCAAAGTTACATGGGTTGTTTTATTTATTTATTTCCTCACGTAGGCTCGTCAGCTGGTGAAAGACGGCTTCTTGGTGGAAGTGTCAGAAAGCTCCAGAAAGTTGCGACATGTCTTCCTCTTCACCGATCTGCTGCTCTGTGCGAAGATGAAGAAAACGGCCGTGGGGTGAGTCTACCTCCGAGTCTGTGTATTTTCAGGTTTTTGTATTTCAAACTTTGCCAACCACTGATGTAGCCTGTTGCAGGCCGTTGGCTGTATGTTATGATGATATTTATTGCTGATTCTGCACAGTGCTCCTATATTCATGAACAGGACCAGGCCAAAGTCCCGCCAGTTGGTGAAGTGCATTCAAGAGTAGTTTTATCCAATTTGGACTAAGGTTCAGCCAAGGTCAAAGTGATTTGATGTTTGGGGAAAATTGGTCAATCGTCAAGATTACAAGTCAAGGTCAAAGGTTTGGTCCAGTGGTCATGTGTAGGGGATATTTGGAATGGCTGTTCCAGGAAAATTATTAAACATACACCGATGGTTACTATTGTAGAGTGGATAGTTCAGTGGGTAAGGAGCTGGTCTGCCAATATGTGTAGACCTTAGTTTGAGTCCCACTCATGCTACTTGTCTTCGTTCTTGGACAAGACACTTCATCTGCATTGCCTCAGTCAACTCAACTGTAAATTGATGGCAGTCTTGGTTTGGGAAGTAACCTGCGTCAAACTGGTGTTTAGTCTAGGGGGAGTCAGACTTTCATCCACTTCACGCGACAGAATCTGGAGATAAGCACCAGCACCAACGGGACTCGGGGCCTATACAGGATGGTCACTATTAAACACTAATATGAAGTCATATATGACCCTTCTGTTGGTCACATGGATGACCTTAACATGCCACCCCAAAGCTCATAATGAAAAAGTAGCTTTACAGGTCAAAGCTCGATTCCAGTTGTGTAGGTCTCTGCACCACCCCAGTCCACCCAGCATGAAATGGGTGGACTGGAGTCCTAACCAGACCAAGTTGTGGACTTTCATATGACTTCATGATACAGTGTCCATGGATGCTCTCCAACAAATTAAGGTCCTCAAAGCAATCAACTGGCACTGACTGAAATTTGTGCTTTTGCATCAAAGTAAGATTCACATCTCGTTGGAGTGATGGAAGAAATGCTTCCTGTTTGTGTTTCATCATGATCAGAGCTGTGATTACACATGAGAGCATTGTTTCTGCTATTGCTTTATCTCACATCCAGCTGCTCACATTATCCTTTTGATGAAGGTTTTGTAGTCTTAATGAGCAGACTGGTGAGCCCCACAAAATCCTAATCAGTCTCATTAGCAGTAATGCATAACAGTCATCTCAACTGTGATGGAAGAAACGCTTCGGGGCTTAAATTCAAGTGTCTTTCATGTGTATATTAATGTCAGTATTGTAGCCAAGGCCCAAATCACCAAGGCATAAATAAAAAACAAAAAGGATAATAAAAATGGATTGTAAAAAGATACAATTTCAAAACATAGATCTTCATATCAACACAGTATAGCATAAACGTAACTTCAAGAACAGCATTTGTTTCCTGTAACAGTAGTATTCTGTATTGTACAGGTTGTTTTACACCTCAGTTGTATTTAAAAATAGCAAAACTTAAAATCCCTTGAATTTTCTTGAAATTACCAAAGGTCAGGGCGTTCAAGGCCAGGGCGGCCAGGGCATTCAAGGCCAGGGCGTCCAAGGCCAGGGCGGCCAGGGCGTCCAAGGCCAGGGCGGCCAGGGCGTCCAAGGCCAGGGCCATGGGTATCGAGGCATTACAACACTGGATAATGCTGCATCTATAATATAGACAGTGTACTATTGTATAATATAATATTTAGTAAGTTATTTTGGCTTCTTAGTTTATCACCTGATATGGAGTTGAGTTGGCATAATTTACTATAATTGTCATTTCAAAGTTTAGTTTTAATGATTAATGGTTTATCTCAAGAGCAGTTTTATCCAGTTTGGACTAAAGGTCAGCCAAGGTCAAAGTGATTTGATGTTTGGGGAAAATTGGTCAATTGTCAAGATTACAAGTCAAGGTCAAAGGTTTGGTCCAGTGCTCATGTGTAGGGGATATTTGGAATGGCTGTTCCAGGAAAATGGTTAAACATACACTGATGGTTACTATTGTAGAGCGGGTAGTTCATTGGGTCAGGAGCTGGTCTGCCAGTATGTAGACCTTAGTTTGAGTCCCACTCATGCTACTTGTCTTCGTTCTTGGACAAGACACTTAATCTGCATTGCCTCAGTCAACTCAACTGTAAATTGATGGCAGTCTTGGTTCGGGAAGTAACCTGCGTCAAACTGGTGTTTAGTCTAGGGGGAGTCGGACTCTCATCGACTTCACGCGACAGAATCTGGAGATAAGCACCAGCACCAACGGGACTTGGGGCCTATACAGGATGGTCACTATTAAACACTAATATGAAGTCATATATGTCCCTTCTGTTGGTAACTTGGTCTTTGCCCTTGGCCCTGTGTAATTTTTCTGATATTTAAATACTTAATTTCAGCATTTTATGTGGCAAGCGAGGTAGCAAAGTGCGGAAGGTTCTCGGTTCACGGCCGCCCGTGCCCATTCCTTATATAATGTGCAAGTGTGTCAGGAAGGCCCTCAAGCATAAAAGTTCTGCCAAGTCATCATGCAGATCCATGTCAGATCTCCTACAAGCATTTTATATAAATTCAGTGGGGGGTGTTTCAGTCTCACTGCTTTTATCCTCCTTTTATATATTTTTTGCATTCAGTTGCTTTTGGAAAACCAAATAATCAAACAGGCACATCTCTGTTTATAAGATGTAAATTAAACATCATTTAAATTAAATTGAATTTCTTCCTCATGCTTGTTCCTGATCCTTCCTGTCCTTTGTCCTCCCATCCGTCTGTCCTTTCTCTGTCCGTCTGCAGTCGTCATCAGCAGTATGAGTGTAAGTGGTACATTCCGCTGGCGGACTTGACTTTCCAGACCCTGGATGAGTCTGATTCCTGTCCCACCGTGCACGTATTGCCCGAGCACGAGATCGAAGAGATGAAGATCAAGATCTCACTCCTGAAAAATGAGATCCAGAAAGAGAAGGTAATCCGACGCATTTCATTTTTAGAATAACTTGGACTAGTTTAGTGTTGGGATTAAGAGACTGAAACATCTGTTAATCTGGAATAAAGAGTCCTAATGCCAGTTTGAAGTGTGTCCTCATAATGATATTACATACGAATTTCATTCTGTTCTATGAATATTATTATTGTTATTTTTATGTTGTAGCAATGGTATGTAAGTCTGGGGCTTTTATTTTGAAAGGTTGGGCCATCCAAATTGTGTTTGTGGTGAAAGTTTCAAACTTGTAGAGAAATTCACTTGATTCATGTCGAGCGGTAAATGCATCGGTTTCGTTTTTGCAGAAAGCGCCCAAGGGTCAGACTCGGGTGGACCGCCTGAGGAAGAAGATGAACGAGCAGGAGTCGTGGCTGCTCCTGCACTCGCCCACGATCCCATTCCGCATCCACAACAAGCACGGGAAGGTAATCACTCAGCCACTTCCCATCACAACTCTGCGCACACACTGCTGCAGCAGCGCTCAGCTCTCACCCCAAGAGGGCGGCATTTCCTTTCAGAAAAGAAGAAATGAGTTCAGCTTTAGATTCAGGATTTCCACAGTATAAATTGTGACCAGGATGAGAACATTTAACACTTAAACCTTCAGTTCACTCCTGATTTCCAGTTTCTTGATGTGAGGAAGAAGAATCTGAAAATCTGTTTTTCTCCTCCTGCCCACAGAGCTACTTGTTTCTGCTCTCCTCCGACTACGAGAGGTCGGAGTGGAGGGAAAGCATCCAAAAACTCCAGAAGAAAGGTAAACCAGCGTGAAAGAAGCCTGGTGTGTTTTTTCTTCTCAAGTCCACCTGCGTGCTGACAAACAGACGGTTTTGTTTTTCAGACCTGCAGGCGTGTGTGTTGAGCTCGGTCGAGCTGCAGGTCCTCACCAGCTCATGTTTCAAACTGCGAACTGTTCACAACATTCCTGTCACCAGTAACAAAGACGGTAAGAAGCAGTGTGTATATACACACACGCACACACACACACACACACACACACACACACACACACACACACACACACACACACACATCATTTTTATATCTTCTCCCTCTGATGTGAAGGCTCTTTGTCTTTACTCTTTTTTTTCGCCCCAACAATTGCCGCTTTCTCCCTCATCTCTCGTCTGCTTTGAGTTTAATGGCACAAAAGTGTTGTTACGTTCTTGTCTCTTAAACACACACATGCTCGCACACACACAGCAGAAGCCACATAATGAGGTGAAGTTGGGGGGGGGTTTGGAGGGTCTGTTTCTCATCTAAACGCTGCGCTGTGTGTCGGCAGCGGCGACCCGCACCGAGCGCTCGTCTCTGTTTGTTTTTGCTCCAGATCTCTGTGCCGCCGCGCTTTCAGAGGCCGGTTGTGCCATCTGGCCGACCTCCTCTGATCTCCCAAAAAATGCACAAGGGTCTCTCCTTTTATGTGAACACGTATTCAGTTTCATAACTACAAAAGGCTTTGAGACGCTGAAAGACACTCTTGTCTATATGCATTGGGGGGAAAAAGCTTCTTTATTTTTTTTTATGTTGTACAATAGAATCTCTGTGAAAGTGAAGCTTTGTTTTGATATTGCAGATCAGTATTTTCCCTTAATTGGTGATCAAAGAGTTTCTGGACTTCATTTTTCATTCTTGTGACTATTTAGAAGGTTGTCAGGAAGTCACTGCTGCAGCTTCTTTTATTTTTATTTATTTATTTTTTGGTGGATAAACCTTTTGAGTGCTTGCATCTTTATTCCTGCACCATCTCAGATTTTTGACCCGGTGTGTTAAACGCAAGCGTACACACACACACACACACACACACACACACACACACACACACACACACACACACACACACACACACACACACACACACACACACACACACACACACACACACACAGACCTCAGTGACACAGCAAGCACAGTTGTGGTGGAAATGGAATCCAGCTGGTAAAGGAATGTTCTCATAACTAGAGGATGGATGATATTTCATAAAGTCTGTGAGATCTGTGCTGGAATATTCCTCGTTTCGTTGGACTCCTTCAACTGAACTGTTTTTAGTGACCTTTCCTCAGTTTTCTTCAAAGCTTCCGCAGTTTCTTGCAGAAGATATGAACACTGCTTTGATTATGTTGAAGCTGAACCTTTGAAGCTTCTCTATCTGTTCGTGCGCACACACACACACACACACACACACACACAGAACTTCTTTGAGTGTGGCCCTCAGTTGGAAACCCCAAAACCTGCACCATCGAACATCTCATTTTGTGTTTTTACTGGAAGCTTTGTGGCAGATGATTTTGTGATACTGATCAGGTCTTCTGATAGTTTTCATCCCTCACAGTTTTTCTGGTGTTTATGAATCAAGTCTCAGTTAAAAACAACAGCTGGAAGTGAAGGTGGCGATAGTTAGATCGGCGGGGTTGCGATCAAATCCACCGAGCATCACTTTGGCCCAAGCTGCTCCCAGTGACCCACAGGCTTCAAAGTAAAATTTAATGTTGACCACGACAGCATAATGTATTTTTTGGAGTCTAAGTCGCACTGGATTATAAATTGTACTTTTTTCTCTGTATTGTCAGCTCTTTATTTTGGTGTTTTTCTGTGTTATTATTGTACACTTTTTATTATTGCTGTTTGTTCTTTTATTATTAGAGTTTACTTTATTTAGTGCTTTGATTCCTGAGAAAGTTATATAAATTGTCATTATAATTCTTATTTTTAATAATGCATGTGTTGTTTATTTTTTTTGGGGGGGGTGGTATATACAGTAGTGTTCAGAATAATAGTAGTGCTATGTGACTAAAAAGATTAATCCAGGTTTTGAGTATATTTCTTATTGTTACATGGGAAACAAGGTACCAGTAGATTCAGTAGATTCTCACAAATCTAACAAGACCAAGCATTCATGATATGCACACTCTTAAGGCTATAAAATTGGGCTATTAGTAAAAAAAAAAAAAGTAGAAAAGGGGGTGTTCACAATAATAGTAGTGTGGCATTCAGTCAGTGAGTTTGTCAGTTTTGTGGAACAAACAGGTGTGAATCAGGTGTCCCCTATTTAAGGATGAAGCCAGCACCTATTGAACAGGCTTTTCTCTTTGAAAGCCTGAGGAAAATGGGACATTCAAGACATTGTTCAGAAGAACAGCATGGTTTGATTAAAAAGTTGAGTGGAGAGGGGAAAACATATGCAGGTGCAAAAAATTATAGGCTGTTCATCTACAATGATCTCCAATGCTTTAAAATGGACAAAAAAAAACAGACGAGTGGAATAAAATGGAAAACAACCATCAAAATGGATAGAAGAATAACCAGAATGGCAAAGGCTCACCCATTGATCAGCTCCAGGATGATTAGAAGACACCTGTGTGAAGCTAATTTATTTGCAAGAATCCCCCGCAAAGTCCCTCTGTTAAATAAAAAACGTGCAGAAGAGGTTACAATTTGCCAAAGAACACATCAACTGGCCTAAAGAGAAATAGAGGAATATTTTGTGGACTGATGAGAGTAAAATTGTTCTTTTTGGGTCCAAGGGCCGCAGACAGTTTGTGAGACGACCCCCAAACTATGAATTCAAGCCACAGTTCACAGTGAAGACAGTGAAGCATGGTGGTGCAAGCATCATGATATGGGCATGTTTCTCCTACTGTGGTGTTGGGCCTATATATCGCATACCAGGTATCATGGATCAGTTTGGATATGTCAAAGTACTTGAAGAGGTCATGTTGCCTTAAGCTGAAGAGGACATGCCCTTGAAATGGGTGTTTCAACAAGACACTGACCCCAAGCACACTAGTAAACCAGCAAAATCTTGGTTCCAAACCAACAAAATGAATGCCGCGCAGATGTGAAGAAATCATGAAAAACTGTGGTTATACAACTAAATACTAGTTTAGTGATTCACAGGATTGCTAAAAAGCAGTTTGAACATAATAGTTTTGAGTTTGTAGCGTCAACAGCAGATGCTACTATTACTGTGAACCCCCCCGTTTCTACTTTTTTTGCTAATAGCCCAATTTCATAGCCTTAAGAGTGTGCATATCATGAATGCTTGGTCTTGTTGGATTTGTGAGAATCTACTGAATCTACTGGCACCTTGTTTCCCATGTAACAATAAGAAATACACTCAAAACCTGGATTAATCTTTTTAGTCACATAGCACTACTATTATTCTTAACACTACTGTAATTCACATCATAGTATAAGTCGCAGGACCTCCCAAAGTAGTAAAAAAAAATGAACATGAATTATACTCTGGAAAATAATGACAGTTGCCTTCTACAGTAATCAGTTTTATGACATTTCATCTAAATACAATGTGCATTTTAAATTCATCGTTTGAAATGATATTGCATACTACATGTTATTAAAAAAGACCTGCACGGAAACGTAATAATTACAAATTGTATACAAACCGTTTTCTTTGTCCACACAATCTGCAGATAACTGAGTGATGAAGTCGGGCTGCAGCTGACAGCTATTTTCATTTTTGATTAATCTGTCCAGTTATTTTCTCAGTTGATTCGTGGATCAGTCCATAAAATGTAAAAAAAAAAGTGAAAGGTGGTGTCCTCAAATGTCTTGTTTTGTCAAGAGCCAGAAAATACTCCATTTATTGCCAGAGGAGCAAATAAACCAAAAAATATTCACATTTAAGAAGTTGAAATCAGAGAATTTTGACTTTAACAAGAAGACAAATCAATTAAAACAGTTATCAAAATAGTTGCCAATTAATTTAATAATTGATTAATTGTTGGAGCTCTAGATGGGTGCATTGTGTCATAATTTGCTAAAATAGTTTCTCAGCAGTTTCTTAAATATAACCAAGCGCCATCCCTATTATAAATTGTTATTATTATTATTATTATTATTATTATTTTGCTTTTACGTGCCCCGTGTCTACAGGAGGATCTGGACTAACTGTGCTGTATTTCTTCCTGTAGATGAGGAGACTCCGGGCCTCTACGGCTTCCTGCATGTGATCGTCCACTCTGCCAAAGGATTCAAGGAGTCGACGAGTAAGTCCTCAAGAACCTCGTCTTTTTTTTGTTTTACATTGTCAAAATGTATTTTATTATTTTTTTACATTTTTACAATCTAAATTTTTTTTATTCATTTTATTGTTTTTATTTTTATTTATTTATTTATTTTTACAATTTTTTTCATTTACCACTATTGTAAAATAATGTACAGAAATTGTAAAATTGACGCACATTGTGCACTTCTGGCTCATGAGCGTGCACTGTGCACGTGTGGCTCAGGTGTGGCAGCACACACGACCCATCAATCATGGTCCTGCACACATGCAGCAAGCATCCAGAAATGGACAGATGGAGGAAAAGAGGAAAGTAGAGAATGAGAGCGGCTCTCGGAGGGACGGTCGGGAGTCGCAGAGGGATTTATTTCTGCACACATCACCACGAGCTCAGAAGCTTTAAAATCACACCCACTGCAGCCGGCGACAGACGAACCTGCTGTCGTCTGATAGTGTCGCTGTTACACATTATTTTGTATAACAGCTGACCACGTTCACTAACTTTTCTTCTTCTTTTTTTTCCTTTCTCTCAAATGTCTCTTAAAAAAGCTAAACAAAACACAAATAAGAAAACTGGTAGCCAGATAATTAAACAGCTATCCAATTAATTACAAGCTTTGTGATTAATGAATCTAAAATATTCACATGTCAATTTTTGATGTGAAAAGCAGCTTGTCACAGGTGGACTTGGGTGTGTCAGACAAGAAGTCTACATATGAATAGCATCAGGTCAGTTTTCAAAATAAAACTCCTTGCGTCAGTACTAATTATATTTCTGTTCATTGATAAAATCAGTAATGACATTAAACAACATTTAACATACAAAAAGAAGTCACATAACTACATGGACTACTCACCTGGGGGAGAAACATCATATTAACAATATTATCTTCATCACAGATAATTACGCAAAACGATTTTTGGTTTTGATGCTTGTGAGATAAACTACAGTGAGAAAACACCATGACACTGTGGAGAACTCGTTTTCCCAGCATGCTGTCTGAGGATCAAATGAGTGTTGGAATCATGGAGCCAAAGAAACACCACCGACCTTCAGTTCTGACTAAAAGTGACAAATAGAAAGAGAAAAACAGTGACAGTCACAGCTAATAAATGTAAGTCACCAAGAGTACTTTGAGGAAAAACTTCAAGTGAAAATCTGCACATACTTCACTTGAAATTTGCTGGATATCTGCTGGACAGTGGGAAGACATTTAATTCCGGTATTGTTCCTGGATGTAAGTCAGAAATTCAGTTTCCTGTTTCCTTCGAAAACAGCATGCACTTTGACCCTTGCACATACACTTTCTCCTTCTTGTCGTCTACGAAATCTCACGGAAAAACTCACTGTATTTGCTCCTAAAAACTCAGAACTTCCTGCAAACTTGACTGAGGTTGTGCTGTTTCTGGTCAGTGGGTTAATTGCCCCTAGTTACATCAAGCATTTTGTTCTCATTTCTTTATAGAAATGAGAAAACACATTCTGAATCCAACCAAAGTTTTTATTTTGATCACGTATACATATGAGGTTCAGATCTTTTTTTCCACAAACGTTTCCTAAATGGTGTGCAGTTGGATTGGTGTGTGTCAGTGCCCGGTTACATAAGCACCAGCTGAAATATCGAATGTTTGGAAAGGAAGAACTGTGAATTCCTCCGTTACCATGACGGGTTTGAGTGTATTAAGTTTGGCCTGCTGGAATTTCTGGTGTAATGGATTGGAAAGCTGTCTCCTCCAAAAGACCACTTCATCCTCAGTGGAGCATAAATAAAGGAGGACTGTCAAATCTCCAAAAATAATTTAAAGCCTGTTCCTGCAG
Organism: Thalassophryne amazonica; assembly: GCF_902500255.1. Lineage (NCBI taxonomy): Eukaryota > Metazoa > Chordata > Actinopteri > Batrachoidiformes > Batrachoididae > Thalassophryne > Thalassophryne amazonica. The sequence goes on along the minus strand of NC_047111.1, from coordinate 24,285,696 downwards.
TCACATTTTTCTGAGCAGGTAGGCGTCACACAGCTCCCAAAAAATCTGCACAATGACAGCTGATGGATTCAGATTGAAAGGAGGCACTTTTATTCCAAATTTCTTCACCAAATAAATGTGATAAATATTGAGAAAAGTAGATGCTATGGAGTTTTCTGAGATATTATCAAACTGCATTGTGTTTTTGTACCATAAATTGGACGTGACCAAGTGCAGCCATGTTTGTTTCATTGCTGCCTGCACAGGGAACAGTTAGAGATATGGTATGATCTCAAAACCAGGTGTAGAGTCAAACCTAAAACTTTCTCATTTATTAATACTTAAAATGTCAATTTAAATATCACAGAGCAGTTCTGTATCACTTTCTGTAAATGCGCTCGTCAAAAAAAGAAACTTTACTTCTCGTAAACGCAACTGTTATTTTTGTCATGCAGATCTCCCACCCCGTGGGAAAGGGCTTCCAATTGGGCCCAGGGGACAAAGCCGTTAAACTGGGTCACAGAGGAAGGAGCTGGGACTCGAACATCTTTCAAATACTTTGGTTTAAAGTTTGGGGGGAGGAGGAGCTAATGTGCAAATCATATGATTTTTACTTTTTTCCCCCTCACTAAAAGAAACAGAAGGTCCCCGATTCGAGGGCCTTCTAATGTTCAAAATACCAAAAAAGAATAAAAAATAAATTATTACCAGTAAGCAGCACAGTGGTGCAGCATTTGAGGTTTAGGGTTCAAACTGCATCTGTAATTCATTCGTGATTCACATCTGCAGTTGCAGCTGGAAGGGCATCCAGTGTGAAAGTTGTGCCAAAATCAACATGCCATATTGCCTTGATTAATAGCCTGGGTGTTTTTTGTTTGTTTGTTTTTTTTTTCTTTCCTTTTTTCAAATCGTGTGTGAGTCAGGCAATTATTTGAAGCGGGCGAGTATTAGTTTGGTGCCTGCACTTTAATGTAAAAGTTTCACACGTGTCCCTGGGTGTGGCGAACCAAAGACAACCGCTTTACATCTGTCATGTGGCGTCCAGCTCAACGTTCTCAGTATATAATGGGATGGTAAGAAATCAATACAGTGCTAAATCAAAACCATACCAGTGTGCCACCTACCGTCATTCCTCTGTAACTGACACCGTGGCATGCTGTTTCATTTTAGGATTTTAAGGTGCCACTCTGCAGCGAACTTAGAAAAAATTAATTAAAAACTGTAACTACTTTGCTCTTTCTTTCGGCAAACGCAACAAGTTGCAGCTTTGTCTCAAAGGTACTTTTTTCTAACATCACTAGGAGACGGATTCGCTCTCTCGTGAGTCAAATTACCGGTATATTGTCCGTCAGCACATACGCTGGAGCAGCAGGCCGTCATTTGGACACGTGACTGGTCACACGGGCAACCAGTCAGGCAGAGCTGTTTGGCGGCTGACATAAGTGACTCGGCCTTTAAACAAGACCAGGCTTATTTAAAGCAGGTGTTTGTTTTTTCTGGTGGAATTTTGACCTGGCAATTAAATGAGGCAGGCCCGTTTTTAAGGTCAGGCGTTTAATCAAGGAAAAACGGTATATCTCCATATTGGATCTGCTGTTGCATCCCTGAGCAAACTGGGAGCAACTAAAGATACAAGATGCAGAATATTTGTAGGAGCATCATTTGAACCAGCATCAACATTTTCATCAGATCCACTAAACTGAAGGTACAACATGTCCTGTCATCCTTCCAATGGTTCCATCTTCATGGATTGGATAGAAAACTCCTAGTTTTGGTCTCTAAATGCAACATTTTCTCCAGAAGCCTTCTAGCAAACTGTAGAACTATACGTTTGTTCTATCTGTGGCAACCGCAATTAGTAGAAGTGATTTTTGGCTTGCTTTCTAATTGTGTGAACTGGTAGTTTGACCTGGCGCTCAGCACGGCCGCCGGCTCAGATTAGCTTCCTCGATGAGAACAGATCTGCACCACAAGAGTTGAAATTGAGTTGAAAGAGGATGATACCCATTAACCCTGGAAGTACAGGTCAACGACCTCTTTCAGGATCATTTGTCTTCCTCTTCATACTGAGCCGGAGCGACCTGCCAGAAAGATGACGCCTCACTGAGTTCCACCAAATTATTCCCAGTTTGACCTTCTGAGCAACTTCAAGGATCCTCTACGAGGTCGCAGACTTCTGTCTGTTCTTTTTCATTGTTTGAGGTTTAGGTCGAGAGAAGTAAGCATATTTTATTTGGAGAGGAACTTGAGATATATAACCAGCTGCCCAGGACTGTAGGTCCACCACGGAGAAAGTTTAAAAACCACAGTAAGTTATGTTTTTTTAGCCCGTCACCACTTCCTGAATCACAACGTAAGCTTTTATAAACTAACAGGATCCATTTTGATCATTCCAAAGTGTGATCCAGTCTCTTCTCTGAAGTAGACTCTGACAGGTACTTTGTGTGTTTGTGTATTTGGGGTGTGTAACCAGGTGCAGCACTGTGACGTATTGTGCTCAAGCAAAAATGTAAAAGAACCGCAGCTAATAAGTGATGACTCAGTATTTAAAGCATTTCCCTATTGGCCAGACTGAATTCCTCGATCCTGAATGTCCCTCACACTGCCTCCGTCAGTACATTTGGGTGCAATTATGTCAGAACGTTTTCAGGAAAACAAAGATGGAATGAAGCCAGATGGAATAAAATTCAAATGGTGACTTTTAAAACATATGGAAGATTGTCATAGAAAACCAAGGTGCATTATTCTTATTATTCTTATAATTATTAATGATAATAATAATGTTCATGAAAATATTATATATATATATATATATATATATATATATATATATATATATATATATATATATATATATATATGCGCCTTTGACAAGAGCAGAAGTTGTGCAAATCAAGGAATATTTGTAGATCACCTTCTGTGCATTTGCAGATATTAATGACACCAATTTAACTTAGGAAGTTAGTTTTGAGTTAGCGAAAGTTAGCTTGCATGCTAAGGTCCACAAAATGTCTTGTAAATTACTCCAGAGGTGTTTTCAGGCTACAGAAACAGCGTTTTCAGTTTTAGAAGTGTTTATTTCTCGCAAGCTTTTACATAATATATGACAAAAAGGTTATACACAAGCTAAACAGTTTTGCAGCTAGCTACCAGCCTGTGACGTAACTATGCTAACATCTGAAATAATAAGTGGTGTTATTAGGTTTCAAAAACAGCATTTTCAGTTTTAGAAGTGTTTATTTATCGCTAGCTTTTACATAATATATAAGAAACATGTATCTATACACACAAAACGCGGTTTTGGGAGAGAGCAGCCACTAACGTCACGGTGCAGCTGTACTCTGATTGGCTGTCACCCATGCCACTCAAAAGCAAACCGAACAGATTGACACAGAATGTGATGTTTTAACCTCTTAAAATAGGTTAAGGTTAGCCATCTTTGACCTTGTCCAAGGTCTGTGTCCCAAGAATATTCCCTGTGCATTTGAAAACTCTGGCAGTAATAGGACTGGACTTATGCTGAGCACAGACAGACAGATGCAAAGTCTTCACAATGTGGTCATTGGGTTTTTTTTAATTTAAAAACAAATGATTTCCATCAGGACTTTAAATAACCTGCTGGCATCGCAAAATTGATTTTCACAGTCAAGTTATTCTAGATTTTTGATACTTTGTCACCAAAACTGATGGAATCCTCTAATCTTTAAACTAAAACCAGTTATCATGAACCTGCCACAATTCTAAGATCCTAAAGTGTGAATCAGCTCGAGAGACTTTATGTACCAAGCTGTCAAACCGTGCATTGCTTTAAAAGTTAATTGTTAAATTTGTGCAGTATATTTTAAAATCATCCAGCAGCCAATGTACGCTAGTAGGAACTGAACCATTCCAAAGTAAAACCTGACATTCCACCTCTCTGTATCTCGGCTTGCTGTCGAATGCTGCACTTCGTTTAAGAGTGGTGTGAAGTGTTTGCTGTCTTTCTGTAACCCCAACCAGGCAGAGGTCAGGGTTTTGATGACGCTGCTGCTTTTGATGTTGCAGTACAAACGTGTTCTGTCATTTTGTAACCATGTGTTTATGCATACTGCCGTCTTCAGAGTTTGACCCTTGGAAAGGTCGAGCAGTGTTTGCATCAATCATGCTGTCAAGTGGAGGTTAACCCAAGAGACCAGCTCTCGTCTCCGTGACGTTAGCATATAGATGTTTTACCAATAGCTGGAACGCGGTCTGCAGGAAGCACTGCAGCGAAATTTAAAGAAACACATTAACAGGCTTAATTGCTCTGTGCAGGAGCTGATCCCCAGAGACGAGCGGCTGCAGCGTGTTGATGTAAAGAGGGGCGGGCGGGGGGGTACATAAGCAGAAGATTGATGCCTATCCGCTTACAACAGGCAACATATTGACATGTTAAAGGCCTACTTCACTTTAGTGTAACATAATATATGTTTAACTTTGATTGTGCATTCATTACAAAACTGCTACAAGAAATTAAAGAGAAACATTAACTGTGTTCGTGCGACGATATGTTCTGCTAACGACACAAATCCTTTATTTTGTATCGTTTCGTGTAGTTTGGCTGGCGTGAGTGAGATGATGCCCCCTCCGTTTTTTGGGGAAGTTGCTTCAGATTGGAGACAAAAGATTAAAAATGTCCCAGTTTTGTTTGGTAAAGAGGACTCCCAACAATAACGTGCTTGGGTCAAAGCCAGTGGTGAGCACAGCTAACCAAACAGTTAGCTTTGATAGCCGTTAATCCGCTAACTGAAAAGTTAATTTTTATAAAACTAAACCAATAAATACCTTTAAAAAAAAATAATAATAATTTGCGGAAGTTACAGATAAAAGCTAAACCGATCTTTTTCAGTATTGACTTCAGTACATGGCAGCTACTGACACAACGAGTCAGTGCTTCTGTCTCAGATCGGCCTTCTCTCCAATATCGTCGGTCTGCAGCCAATAAATGGGGGCATTTTGCTGCTAAACGGGAACACCCCCTGCTTACACATCAATGTCCGGTCTAAGGAGCGTTAGCAGACTTTTACCGAGAAAGAAGCATAAAAGCGGAAATTACGTCTTTCCCAAAATACAGTGCAAAACTCTTTCTGATTGGCTGATGAAACGCTAACGGGAATGCCCGTTGGGGTGTTTCTGTGGCACGTCAGTAATGCCCAGCCACAGCCGTACCCTCCTCCTTCTCTCAGCAGAAGAGATCTGGTGATCAGAGAGAAAGGAGAGGGGGGGAAAAAGTTAATTTCTCTTCACACCATACAGACCTGAAGAAATTATCTTATTGTTTTTCTTCCCTCCCTCTTCCTTTCTCTCAGCTCTCCTCTGCCTGCAGAGGATAGAGCTCTACCATTCATGGCTGTATGTCTGCTACAAAACATGTAACAGACAGGCACTAAAATCTTTGATTTCAGGCTTTACAAATGTTTTTAACTGTTAAGCTTTATTCACTATGCCTGCAAAAATATGTTAGCGGTCTAAAAGTTACTGGAACTAAATTTATCAGAAGTTAATTGGTCCGCTGATGGTTTTCAAAGTTATTTGGAAAGCTAATCTGCTATTGAAAATGTTAGCTTTGATAATTAGCAGTTAGCGGATTAGCACAACTGTGCCCACCACTGGTCAGAGCCCACCTGTGCATCTGGAGTTGTGCCAGAAAAGACATCCCACTTAACACATGGCACATCAATGTGCGGATCCAATTTGGATCTGCTGTGGTGAGCCTGAGCAAATGGGAAAAACCACAAGAAATTAAAGGGTAGAGCTTTGCGATTTTTGTCCGTCTTCCTCATCTCACTTGTTGCAAGAAATTTTATGTTTTGTTACACTCGGCCGTACTTTCCGCATTATCCCCCAAGAAACTGTCAGGATGAAGAAAGAACCCTTAGAAATGCATTAGAAACTGTAAAGGGTGTGTGGTATGCAGTGAGGGCATCTATGAATCAGGACCCAGTAAGAATTAAATAAGAGTGAATTAATAGCTTAGTTAACGATAGTAGGGACTTTACTTGCATAGTACATAGTACAGTCTCGGCTGCTGTCTATGATCTGAGTGAAATGTGCTGATCGCTGTCCATGGTGAGGCACAGCCAAAAGAATAAATAAAAAAATCCCCACCCCCTGTACAAATACAGGGTTGCGCGTGGGTGAACACGCACATTGGTTTGTTGGTTGTACTCAGAGTGTTGTAAGAATGAATGGCACATACTATGTGCTTGATCATGCATGTGGGAAGAAATTAGTGAAAACGTGTTAGACACTGAGAGCACAGCAGGTCATAATCAGGATGATTAAAATTTTGACCATGCTGTGTTCATCAAAATGTTCAGAATGTAGCTTGTTCATTCTGGTTTTCATCTGTGACTGGGCACTTAACATATATTTCGAATTTTATGCTGCATTCACATGTTGGCTGTCAGCGGCACAAAGGGTAAACCAGATGTTCCATTGTTTTCAATGAGACGTTGCTGGAAAACGTCCTCCACCTCAAGCTATGATCATGGCAGCCGTGCACTGCGACCCTCCTTACTATCAAAAGTTAAAAAATTTCAACTTTTGCCTCTTCAAAAAGGACAAACCAGATGCTGTTTTATCTTTGACACAGATTAAGGACAGACAGCAACAGATTAATTATTTAAGTGCAGAGAGATGCCTGGTTTTAAACAGGTAAATGTAAATAATTTGTATTATATTACAGAGAGAAGTTGATCTTCCCACATTTAAATATGGTAAACATGATGCCCCAAAACTGCATCTATGTCAAATCCAGTGCTTTTAAAGTCATTGAGGCTCCACTTTTTGATTGTCATTTCTGGTTGTTTCACAAACATAACTGATGGATCTGTCTACCTTATGTGTTTCGTTCCAGATTTATACTGCACCCTGGAAGTGGACTCTTACGGGTACTTTGTCAGCAAGGCCAAGACGCGAGTCTTCAGGGACACCACGGAACCACAGTGGAATGAAGTCAGGCACCGAGACATCTCTTTTATTAATGTCTCTGTTTTATTGCTTTACACAGATCAGTTTATTCTCGCTTTCTCTCTGTGGTCCAACAGGAGTTTGAGATCGAGCTGGAAGGCTCCCAGTACCTCCGGATCCTGTGCTATGAGAAGTGCTACGACAAGAGCATGCTCAACAAGGATGACAACGAAATTGTGGACAAGATCATGGGCAAAGGGCAGGTGCAGGTAAGGGGAGGATGGTGGATATCTGCATCACGTGGGTTGTCATGGAAACCAAACAGAGAGGCATCCTGGGTGATTTCCCAGTATGTGGCCAATTTTAATGATCTGTCTCGCCTCTGCGCTCACAGCGGTTTGTGCCACAATGACGTCTAATAACTCCGGTTGTATTAATAGCCTGAGAGTTGATTTAACAGAGGGATTTTCCTGTTTCATTTTGTGAGAACCATTCCTGTAAAAAAAAAAAACAAAAAACGTCAGAGTCTGGGTAAGTACATGCAACGGCAAAAACGTGTTCTCCCATCCTCTTTGGTTTTTAGGTTTCACAGGATTGCGGTCAGAGTCGTGTTCTGAATTTTCCAGAGCGGCTTTGGAAAATCAGTTTGGTTGAGTGGAACTCAACTCCTGTCAATTATCCTCTGCAGCTGAAGCATCTTCATCTTAAGAATTTGGGTCATGCTGAGACTTTCAGTTCAACAGTTAATGTGACACGGTAGCAGTCGTTATTTTGGAACCCGCCTCTGACATCAGAACAGAAGAGAAATCAGTTGGTGTTTTGTTGTTGTTGGTTTCAGTCGCAGGTAAAACGTCAGTCACAAAGCACCCTGGGAATTCTACGCTGCTGTCTGAACAAAAGTGGGGCAACCATGAAACACTCACATACGTTTGAGGATCTAGATTACAAAACATCCTGTAGCTACTGAACCCGCCAACAGGGCGGGGCTTACTGTTTTCACAGCATATCTCAAAAACTAACTGAATAATTTTAACCATAAATTGCATTAGTTCAGTTCAAGCTTTTCTCATTTATAGTGGTGGTCAGACACGCCCAGGATTCCTATTAGACACGAATAGGTAGTCATATATCTGTTTCCAGCTTCTAATTTGATCTTGAGTGACCTTGAAGGTCACGCCCAGGTTGCTGTAATGAAGCAGAATGTGCTGATACGGCAGCGGGTTTTGCACTCATTAGTGCTCCTGTCTCGTTTATGTTACTACGATCTGGGACGCTTCAGTCATGGTAAAAATAAAGAAAACTTTTCAGCACATTTTCAGCTTGTTAAACCTGAAATAGGTTCATTATAGTAACTTTGTGTTTGACTGTAATAATTCAGCTGAATTATCTCTTCAGAGCTTATCGGCATCTCTCTGCCTCGTCTGCAGTGGAGTTAGTTGGACACACTCCTTCATATAGCTTTTCTGACCCGTGAATGACTTTAAATTGTAAAACTTGTGAGATATGGTGTGTGATGCTCCGGTTTCCTGTTTTGCTGCCACTCTGAGAACTGTAGTTACTATAAGAGGTTTTTCACTTTGAATCTTGTTTTGTATTATTTTTTTAACAGATTCTTCAATGTGAAATCGAAAACTTATTGCTATAAATATCAAATCTATCATTCTTTTCTAAAATTCTGGAAAAAGTGGTTTCACAGCAGCTCCAGGACCACCTCGCTGAGACTAATCTTTTTGAGCCATTACAGTCTGCTTTTAGAAAATATCACTCCACAGAGACGGCGCTCACTAAAGTAGTGAATGACCTTCTGCGAGCAATGGACTTGGGACACCACTATGGTTTTAGTGCTGTTAGGTCTTAGTGCTGCTTTTGATACCGTGGATCATCATATTTTGCTCAGTAGGCTGGAGAATCTTTTTGTGATTACTGGAAGTGCCCTTGTGTGGATGTCATACCTGTCCAGTCATTCTGTGTTTTGTGTAATATCACTACCTGTAACCTTAGTGACATGAAATTTGGGGTTCCACAGGGATCTGTTTTAGGCCCCCTGCTTTTTCTCCCTTTATGTAGTACCCCTTAGGCATATACTGCGGCATCTCATTATAAAATCTCTGGAGGACTGCCTTGTATCAGTGAGAGGCTGGATGTCTAGTAACTTCCTACTTTTAAACTCTGATAAGACTGAAATGATGGTTCTTGGTCCAGCAAGACATTTGCATCAATTTGACCAGCTCGCGCTCAGCCTGGGTTTGTCTGTCATACATCATACGGACAAAGTGCGGAACCTTGGGGTAATTTTTATCCCACGTTGTCCTTTGATCTCCATATTAGGGGCATTACGAGGACTGCTTTGTTCCATCTGCAAAATATAGCGACGATTCGTCCCATCCTGTCTATGGCTGTCGCTGAGACCCTGATTCATGTTTTTGTTTCTTCTAGATTGATTATTGTAATGTCCTATTTTCAGGGTTACTGCAGTCCAGCATTAGGGGTCTCCAGTTGCTTTAGAACGCTGATGCCAGACTTTTGACACGAAGCAGAAGGTTTGAACATATTACACCCATTCTGGCATCTTTGCACTGGCTTCCTGTCTCTGTAAGAGCAGATTTTAAGGTCTTGCTGTTAACTTATAAAATTGTTCATGGACTGGCACCTTCTTACCTGGCCGATTTGGTGAAATCCTACGTACCGTCCCGGGTTTTGCGGTTGTAGGATACGGCTACTGTGTGTTCCTAGGGTGAAAAAGAATTCAGTGGGTCAAAGAGCCTTCACTTATCGTGGCCCCGGTCTATGGAGTAGTCTCCCTGCGACCGTCAAGCAGTCAGAGTCTGTGGACATTTTTAAGTCGAGACTAAAAACGTATTTTTATTCCCTTTCTTATGAGTAGCTTTTATTTTTTTTATCTATTTTATTCTTTTGCTTGTAGCTTTTAATTGTGTATTTGAATCTTTTAATTTACTCACTCATTTTGATTTTGAACTGTTTTGTGTGAGGCGCATTGAGGCAACTTTTGAATTATTTGTATGTATTTGGTGGGGCCATAATATATACTATGACCTTGATATCTGACTTTGACCTTTTAAGGTCACCCAGATTCAAAGGTCATGTTAGTGTTTCATGGTACACATACAGTAGGTGCTTCTTTAACTAGTTCCTCAAAAGTAAACATTCTAAATTAGCTTTACCTGTCAAGGTGACCCAAGGTCAAAGCTTATGTGGCCCATAGATCATGATAGTCCTATATGACTTAATATTGCTTAATAGTAACTATGATTATATCTTTAACCAGTTCCTTGAAATATCTACACTGCAAAAAAAAAGTGGTGTCTAAAAACAAAATAAAAACACTAAATCTGAGGGAAATGATCTTGCTGCATGGACAGGTAATTTCACTTGATGTCTAGAAATAAGCATGTCGAGCACTTAAAATATGAAATTAACCCTTAAAACAAGATAAGTTATCAAACACTTCTCCTCAGATTGAGTGTTTTTTGCACTATATTCCAAATGTGTATTGAGCCATAATTCTACTCTTGGCTTGTGACCTCGACCTTTAACAGAGTTTTCCCAAAAATCAAATCGCCTTGGACGACCCTCAGTTATTGAACCAATTTTGGTCAAATTGGATCAAAATGTTTTTAATTATTTTTCGCAGACGCATGCACAACATCGAAACAGTGCCCCTGCATATCTGATCGCTCAAGTACAGAAGCTGAGAACGGCCATGTTTGCACCGTTATTTAAAACACACTTTTCTCTTGATGGGGCGTGTAGTATCAAAAGTGTTTATGTAGCACTCACCCAGGAGTTATATGGGATCCACCATCTGAGTATTAATTTTAACGTTGAGGATGTTAAATTTGGGATTTCAGACTTCTGCAGCCGGCTCGTTCTGCCACTGATGATGATGATGATGATGATGATGCATTACTGTCTGTTATTGTGGTTTGTTTATAAGAATTTATCATTTGGAACATTTTAAAGAGCTCTTTTCAAATTTTGCCAGTAAAAGTTAATTAGCAAACATTACCGGTTTTGTTTTGTTTTTTTGTAAGTGGAGGAAACGTTACGATGTGTTGAATAGTTTTCATAGTTCCTTAAACGCTGCCGTTGCTGGAAACAAAACGGCAAATAAGTGAAGCACTTTTGTTGGCTGACTTTGAAGCTGGAACTGGATCAACCGGCACGTTGTGTCCCAGACTCTGGGGGGGGGGGGGGGGGGGGGGGTGCGCCTGTGGGTGAGAGGTGCGCCTGTGGGTGAGAGGTGCGCCTGTGGGTGAGAGGCTGAGTGAGGGCTTTTGGTGTTGAAACCAAAGAGACAGAAACGTGTCTAAATGAAACTGTGTGAATTTGTGTTTATGCTCCGTCTGTGTGGCTGGTTGGAGGTTTACTGGATTCCTCAACTCAGCTGCTTTCGGAAAATGTTGTGCATGGCCCGATTCAAAACTAGGACGATTTTGTCCTGATAAGGAGGCGGAGTCAGGCGTCAGGCCTTAACATAAAATATGTACTTTTTCCAGCGTCTTGTCCATTTCAGAAAACCTAAACCCAAATCATCAACCATTACAGAGAAAGTACTTTGCAGTGTTCCTACACAACTGAGACATCAGCTTGGAGCCTTATTCCAAATCCAGAAGTGGGCAGTGCCATTCCAGAAGTGGCTGTCAGTTTTGAGAGCATAATATTTTGTACGTTCCCACATACATATCTGTATTGTAAATTGTTTGACTAATCCAAAAAATCCTTCAAATTATAAATATGTAATAATAGTAATTTGTACCTCGTGCTAACAAGAATTGGGTGACACGGTGCTAGCACACCATATGAAGATGTGCATGAAAATAATTCTGGTCTTCCAGGAGAGATGTTTGGAATTTTTTTGTTATATGTCACAAATAGGTAGTTTCTGTTTGGATTTGAAGTCACATAAGTGATGTTTTATAGTAAGAAAACCCATGTATGTGGGATTTAGGAGCGTATACGAGCAGTGTCGTCCAAATTGAGGCATACCCCGAACAAGACAACTCTGCAGTTCCTTGACTGGCTGCTTGAGCCTGGCAGGTTTCCATAGCAACTTGCATAAAAAAAGTCCTACGTTTGAGCAAAAATAAAAGATTTGCAGGAGGGATGTAACTCAATCCTCCATTACAGCATGTGCACCAGAGGAGACTCTCACTTGGATGTGAGCTGTTTGCTTTGTTTGAAGGAACCTTCCATGTTTTGCTTATGTCCCTGGAGATCCTATGATTTATTTAACAAGCTCATGGAATACTGGAGGACCATAAATGGGCATACTGATGGCACGCTTCTTTTCTTCTCTCAAACCCCGCTGCTACTATTTCACTTTGCACCGATGAGAAAGTTGATCGCCGCTGTTGTCAGAAGATGATATGATTTGGACCAGAGATGGAGTTTTGGTAGTGACTAACGAAACCAAGCAGGGACCAAATATTTTTCAGTAATGGTGCCTTTATAGACATGTTTGTTGTGTAAATGACAAAACCCTTCCTCTGTACAGTGAGTCAGTTTTAAACTGCATTAACATTAATGATGACGAGACACGAACGTTGTCGGAGGCGACAGGCAGGATCTGGATCTGCACACTCACCTTCCTTTGATTAAGTTGTGTATTATCAGGGGAGATGTATAGACATTTATTTCCTGCCAACATCACCAAGCGACTAACCTCTGAGCTTCAGGGTCACTTCACTAATCCTTTATTAAATCTCCAACAAATCCAAAGTTGCCAGGTGAGGAAGCGTGATGCCTTCTGTCTGATTTCTTTAGCTGGTTAAGGAAATCCATCCTTAAAGGTTCCACCTGGTCAAAGAATTCTTTGTTCTTACGAGCTCTCTAGGTCGAGACCTTTTTGTGTCACTTTGTTGTGTGGAGTTTATTCCTGCTACAAAGGACACTCGGGACTAGACGCGTTCCCAGTTCTCCTCAGTGACTGTAGCTTTAGATACTCATCATTGGAAAACTAGTTATGTAAGTGTTGACAGCGCTGGTGCTTTGTGTAGCAGAAACGCATCCTATCAGCCACCGTCAGCTATGCTTTCATTTCCAGTCACCCACCACTTAACGTATGTCATCCCAGCCTCCCCTGGGCTCAACTCTTTGAGGATTTATTCTCGTTTTACCAGAGAAAGAGTCTGCCTTCTTTCATACATCCACCATGTGTCCAAATAGCATAATTATTTATTCCTAATTTTCTAATTGTGAAACTTGAGAAACTTATTTGGACACATTCTTATCAGGTGCAACCAATGTATATATTTATTTTCTTGTTTTTGGTCATTTGAGATCCTGAGACCAGGGTTGGGAACCACTGGTTTGCTCCCATTTTGTATGAGATGAACTCAAAGATCTAAAACTTTTTCCACATACACAATATCACCATTTCCCTCAAATATTGTTCACAAACCAGTCTAAATCTGCGATAATGAGCACTTCTCCTTTGCTGAGATAATCCATCCCACCTCACAGGTGTGCCATATCAGGATGCTGATTAGACACCATGATTAGTGCACAGGTGTGCCTTAGACTGTGCACAATAAAAGGCCACTCTGAAAGGTGCAGTTTTGTTTTATTGGGGGGGGATACCAGTCAGTATCTGGTGTGACCATTTGCCTCATGCGGTGCAACGCATCTCCTTCGCATAGAGTTGATCAGGTTGTCAATTGTGGCCTGTGGAATGTTGGTCCACTCCTCTTCAATGGCTGTGCGAAGTTGCTGGATATTGGCAGGAACTGGTACACGCTGTCGTATACGCCAGTCCAGAGCATCTCAAACATGCTCAATGGGTGACATGTCCGGTGAGTATGCCGGCCATGCAAGAACTGGGATATTTTCAGCTTCCAAGAATTGTGTACAGATCCTTGCAACATGGGGCCGTGCATTATCCTGCTGCAACATGAGGTGATGTTCTTGGATGTATGGCACAACAATGGGTCTCAGGATCTCGTCACGGTATCTCTGTGCATTCAAAATGCCATCAATAAAATGCACCTGTGTTCTTCGTCCATAACAGATGCCTGCCCATACCATAACCCTACCGCCACCATGGGCCACTCGATCCACAACATTGACATCAGAAAACCGCTCACCCACACGACACCACACACGCTGTCTGCCATCTGCCCTGAACAGTGTGAACCGGGATTCATCCGTGAAGAGAACACCTCTCCAACGTGCCAAACGCCAGCGAATGTGAGCATTTGCCCACTCAAGTCGGTTACGACGACGAACTGGAGTCAGGTCGAGACCCCGATGAGGACGACGAGCATGCAGATGAGCTTCCCTGAGATGGTTTCTGACAGTTTGTGCAGAAATTCTTTGGTTATGCAGACCGATTGTTTCAGCAGCTGTCCGAGTGGCTGGTCTCAGACGATCTTGGAGGTGAACATGCTGGATGTGGAGGTCCTGGGCTGGTGTGGTTACACGTGGTCTGCGGTTGTGAGGCTGGTTGGATGTACTGCCAAATTCTCTGAAACGCCTTTGGAGACGGCTTATGGTAGAGAAATGAACATTCAATACACGAGCAACAGCTCTGGTTGACATTCCTGCTGTCAGCATGCCAATTGCACGCTCCCTCAAATCGTGCGACATCTGTGGCATTGTGCTGTGTGATAAAACTGCACCTTTCAGAGTGGCCTTTTATTGTGGGCAGTTTAAGGCACACCTGTGCACTAATCATGGTGTCTAATCAGCATCTTGGTATGGCACACCTGTGAGGTGGGATGGATTGTCTCAGCAAAGGAGAAGTGCTCACTATCACAGATTTAGACTGGTTTGTGAACAATATTTGAGGGAAATGGTGATATTGTGTATGTGGAAAAAGTTTTAGATCTTTGAGTTCATCTCATACAAAATGGGAGCAAAACCAAAAGTGTTGCGTTTATATTTTTGTTGCGTGTACATGTTTGAAAGTGCAACACTTCTGGGTCCATAGTCCTCATCATGCAGTACTCTACTGAATGCTGTGTTCTTGTACTATGTTGAGGATCTGTGTTCCTTCTCATGTCCTCATGTTTCTGGACAAGTTTCCCAACATTTTTTTGGTTTGAGTGTTAGCAGGATTAGGCAGAAACTGAAAACTTTTTTGCATGGGGTTAAATTTTGGTGCTGATCAGATGTAGCAGCCCAAGATGTACCTGCCTGCCCAGACTATAATCAACATTAACGTGGCCTCTCCTGTTTTGTACACTAGGTACATTCTGGGCTATACCCCAAGATAGTGTTTAGGCTAGGCTTTTTCCTTGCCCAAATTGTATCCTGTGGTATGAAATAGCTCAGGCTGATTTATGTAGTATGTATTGGTAAGGGGGGGCAATCTGGACTGATCGTGAGTGCAGATCTTGAATTTGATCCTTAATGTGGATCTTTGCATCTGATCCTTTTGACTGATTATCTCTTTGATCTGGTTTACAGGATAATCAATCGACAATCAGAATGTAGGTTCAGTGATCATGATTAAAAGGTCGGAGCATGATTAGGATCAAAGATCAGGATCAAAAGTAAGTTATTAGGATCGGTAAAATAGGGATCAAAAATCAGCATTGGGTTTAGAGTATCAGTCTTTAGTAATCCTGTGTTGTAAAGGTTAGGATCATGATCAAACAGTAATCTGAAACACATTTCAGGATTCCAGGTCAGCAGTTGGAAACAAACATGAACAATTTGGTTCAACTGTGAGTGTTTAGGATTCCATCATTGTCAATTTGTAGATGTACTTTGGTCCAGATCCAGATAATGATCCAGATCTAGTAGACAGAAATGTATTCTTAGCCAGGGATTGTTTGTCAAAGTGGACGAAGGAATAGGATTTGGGGATGAAATTAAGGGCACGTTAGGCCTTGGCAGGCGTATGCCTTCTACAGAGTACCATTGTAGCTTGAGTCCCCACAACGCCTGCACCCCCATCATTCCTGAAGCCTGTGCACGTCCCTCTGTGTGCATCATGCTAGGGGTTGTTTTTATTGGTTTGCATTCCTGTTTGAGCGTGTCAACCCCCACCGGCAATGGGACCAAACCTCAATAAGCAGTAACCTGATAGTTTGATCAGCTTCCCAAAGCTAATGGTAGCCAGAGAGTTGGGGTTTACCGTTTGTTCCTGGCAGCTCTGCCCTCCTTAACCAGAGTAGCTGGAAAGGGGTGCATGCATTATCCGGTCTTACTGTAAAACTACGGCTTCAGAGGGGTTGTAAAGTTTGAAGTGAGCATCTTGATGCACTCTCAAGTCCACTTAAGAGCAAGAGCCTTTCTTCATCACGCTTTAGATGCGAAGTTTGACTCACTTGCTGCGTGAGGGGCTTTATTGGCAAATGTGCCGCTGTTTGGACGAGTAGCAGGATGGCCATCTGGAGAGTTGGCAATAAAGCTTGTAGACGGTGGCACTGTGCCAGAGATGAACATGCCAACCTTCCAGTCTCTCAACACTTGATCAAATCTCTTGCCAATAACAGGCTGTCGTGATAAGGAACTAAACCCTGATTATGTTCAGCATCATGCACAGAATGTGGCTTTAATAGTCTAATGCAAGGGTTGCTATTCCCAGCATCAAAAATCTCACATTGCCTTATAATTCCTCCATAAACTCCAGCTTTATAGTTAAAAATAGTATTCAGAAGTAGACGGTGTGCTTGGTAAGTGTTGGCACATCGGCTCTGCAGGGTACAGGGTCCCTGGAGCTTTCACCACTTTCAGCTCTTTAATCAATGATACTATCATGGTTGATTTTTTTTTTTTTTTCTCCTCTCAATTTCAACTGGTATTGCAATAATTTTTACAGTAGTGACCATTGTTATATTAGTAATGTGAGTAATCACTTTGCTGTGATCAAGACTGTCCAAGTTTTCAATAACTTGGATCTATGGTGGCTGAAGTGTTGAACCTGTGGACAACTTCACTTTGCACTAACATTCAAGTTGTTGGGTCGTCAGGCTTTGAAATCAGGAGATGCTTGGGAAGTGTTTATGGAGTCATGATGTCATTGGACAGACATTTGGTGATCTTGGCAGGAGAATGAGGCCCTTTCTGGAATACTTTGGACACCATTGGTCAAAGTCTTTAGGGTCTTGGCACTTCCATCTTACTGTATGGTTGTGAGATTTGGACATTAACCACTTAAACAGATGACTGGATATTTTTTGGTGCTAAATCCTTGGGTCCTACTGGAATGTCCTTGTGTTAAACAAGCAGTTACTTCAGGAGATTTGGATGAGGATTATCACTCGCATAGTGAGGGAGCATTGGCTATGACGTCTGAAGTTTTGGCCATGTGGCCTGTTTCTCTGGGCAGGATCCAGCATGTAGGTGCTTCAGTGTTGAGGAGCCCAGGAGCTTGAAAAGGCAAAGGGCACACCCACACTTCACCTGACTACAGCAGATAGGTGGTTACCTTCCAGGGGTGGGGATGGATTATCTGCCTGGGTGGTTGCTATCTGGTACTGGAGACAGGGTAGTATCCCAGCTGGTCTACTCACATTTTATCCATTTTTTTTTTTTTTAAATGGACAGCAGTGCCATTTTGTCTACTTTTTGTCAATTACTAAGTTATGGAGCAGGTGGGGGTTCAGGTTACTGCCATAGAATTTAATCTTCTGTTATTTGGCATTTAATGTACTATAATTTTGTTTTTAAAGTTTTGTTTGAGTTTTTTCAAGGTGTATTTCAGTAAAATCTAGTATCTCAGCACTTTAAATAGTTGAATGTCTCTGTGTTGTCATTGTAATGTATTTCCTGATTTTAGTTTAGATTTTAATCCTTGGGTTTTATGTGATTTGTGTCCATTTGTAAATTGTTCTCTGCCCTGTGAAGCAATAATGTAATTCAACGCCTAAGACACATTTCCTTAATGGGACAATAAAGTTGACCTTGACCTAAAAAGGACAGTAGACACAATGGGAAGAAGGGTGACATTTAAGAGTTGTCAAACTGGGAGTTGGTCAACTGGTCATAACCCCACGGCAAGTTTTGTGATTTGGTGAATATGGCAAAATGTGGGGCATGTTTTGCAGACCGGACTTGTTACCATAATGTGATGATTGCACCCACGCCATTACTGTGTGTGTGTGTGTGTGTGTATATATATATATGTATATATATATGTATATATATATTCACACGAGAACACCACATATCCATTTTTCCATATTGACGGGAAAACGGTGGTTTAAGATTTCCTGGTGTCTTTGTTCCAACAATTTTTATAATCCACAAGTCGTCATGTGGTTACCGCTGATGGGAACAAAATTAGGCTTTCATGAAGACTGTGCCCATGATTTGTTTCCCCTTCCTGAAAAATTGTTGCCTCGTGGCGTGCATAGCGGTTGTATTTTGTCCACAGTTTGTATTTGCGAGTGGAGCTCGGTGGTTTTAATGAGGTTGTATGTTTGCGCTCCACAGCGTAGGTATGCGCTTATTAATGTAAATGATTCTCTTCCACATGCTTCCATCTATTTTGCTTCTGCCCCCTGTCGTTTAGGGCCATGATCTGTCATGTTTCTGCCTTCCCCCCCCTGCAGACTCGCACACACACCCGTGCACACATGCACACACAGCTGTCAGCGCTGACAGATGGGATTCCACTGTGTGTGTGTATTCTGCCTCCGGGAGCAAACCGCAGACACACAAAAGTGTGACGGGCTAATCTGTTGTAAATGATATCCATACCTTCAGCCTGCTGCACTGTGCGGCGGTTATTAGTGGCCGTCTCCTTTGTCTGTGTCATCTGCGTGCCCGTGGATGGTGTGTAGATGGATGAGTGAGAACATTTGCTTCATTCACTACAAACAACATTCAACTCCTCATTTCTTTCTTTTTGTTCCACAGATGATCTTGTGTAGATTTTAATGAGGCTCATCTCTCAAACTTTGTGTTTGTACATATGGTGCTTTGTTTGTTTTGTTTTTATTGATGAGTCCCAATTAAGTCGACTTCCTCGTCAGGCGATCCTCCATCAGTGGAGCAGATAACACCATGCTTTTATGGATCTTGAGTTTTTGTCATCTTCTTGCAGAGAACCTCCTCCATCACACCGCTCCCTTAGACGCCATTTGTTTCACACTTAAAACACACGCTTTCTCCAGGGAGACATGCGACCAAAATAACGAACTGCATTCCTGTAAACATTCCTTGTTCTCATCAAAATGTTTTTATTGTGTTTGGAGGATGAATCAGAAAACGCAGTGAGCTGCCAGTTCTGGTTTGCATGTGTCAGAGTGAAGACGAAACCGATGAATCTGTCAGTCGTCGTGATGTTCGAACAGGCGTGAAGACTCCTTGGTGTAGCACGATTCGGTCACACGTTGACATTTTTGTAACCGAGATCGCGTTTCATGTTTGATTAGAATGAAAGCCGTTTGAGTTACTTCAGAATGGAAAACAAAACACCAAGTGACATAAAATCTGCCGCAGAATGTTTTCTCTACCCACCGTTTGGAGTCCAAACTGAAAATTTCCCAAGACTTAGAAATTATATGTTAAATCGTGCAATAATTTGTTCATCTTTAAAAACTTTTTTTGGATTATTTACACTGAAATTTCAATTTCACTTCCTGTTCTGCACACAGAATAATATTTTTCTGTCCTATCTTGCATGAAATGAAGGTTTATTAAATGTATCCCTCATTCTGAGTCGTCGCTGGCTGAGGCTGAATATCTTCCTCGTTTTTTGTTTTAGATTTCACTTCACATTTTCTGACACACATTAGCCACATCGGAATGAATTTAGAGCGAATCTGCTTTTAAGGCAAAAAGCAGCAGCTCTTCACTCACAGTTTTTGGCTGCAGCTCTCAGTGCTCCATCTTTAATGCGCTTGTCCCCTTTTTTTAATCATTTAAGTTATAAAACAGATTTTCTTCGGCACCGTTAGAAATTTGTTCCTTTGCATCCAAATAAAGGAATCACAACTTAGATTTTTGACCTATCTGCTTGAAAATACCGCTGGGTGATTCTATGACACACTTTCTGTGGGTGGGTTTATGACCCTGAAACGACAGGCTGGGCAACTTGGTCACCATCATGGAGCCAAACAAACGTGGTAGATTTTCAAATGTGTATGAAAGTATCAAAAATAAAAGTAAAACTGAACCAGAAAGAATGTGACAGACACAACTAATAAACACTGAGGCCAAGCCAGCCACCTTTACATTTTTCTTGTTGGCCTACTCTTGTACTGATGCTACGGAAACCCTCGAAAATGATTACCAGCTATAAAGTTAACTGTAATCTTGCAAGTTACCACAGAAATAAAGATATTTTAAAACTCCATTTCCTTTGGTTGCACAGGAGCAGCAGCTCTAGTAATTGCACACTTACCCAACAGAAGAACCTTATTTCCACCGCTTGTGTCCAGAATCTTTTTCTTTTGGTTATTGTCCAAAGTTCATGTCCACAGTTGAGGATAGGAGCCTAAATTGGCCAGTAAATCAAGAGTCTCACCTCCAGTCCGCAGGCCCAATTTGTCTGCTGATTGCAAGCGCTGTCTCGTGAAGAAGACTCCAGAATATTTGAACTCCTCTAGTTGGGACTGTAACTATCCCCTGACCCAGAGGGGACCATCCACCCTTTTTCTGACCCAAGATCATGGCCTCAGATTTGGAGATTCTGATCCTCATCCAAGTCACTTCACACTCTGCCTCAAACTTGCTCAGTGCACATTGGTTACTGTCTGGTGAAGCCAACAGAACTACATCATCTGCAAAAAGTGGAGATCTACTTCTGAGGTCACCAGACTCAACACCCTGCCGTCCCTGATTGTGCCTCGAAATCCTTTTCATGGTTAAAATGGGCCAGGTATGTTGGAATGCCGAAAATGTGAGCACAACTCCTACTTTGGTCATGTAGACACCAGATCATGTTGCAGTGGACCCAATATCCCATACTTCCATAGCACCCCCACAGGACACCTCAGGGGCCCAGTTGCACACATTTTTCCAAATCTGTAAGATGTATATAGACTGGTTGGTCCTACTCCCAAGCCCCTTCTCATATCCATGAGGGGATAAAGAGCTGGGAAGTGAGGAACTCGTAAAAGAATAAGAACATGAAACAGACCATTGGAAGGCTAAAGTGTTGCAGTGTAAACTTATTAACTCTCTCCTCTTGATGGTTTTGCCTCTTTTATTTATTTATTTTGCTCTTTATTCTTTTTGCTGCAGAACATGCAGTACATTTCTTTGATGTGATGACAGAATCTCTGGCTGGCTGCATCCTTGGTCCTCATTAGAGCATTGCATAAGCTCTGAGGGACATGCGCGGGATTGACAACAGATATGTTTTTATTTCTGTGAACATACAGCACACGTGGCCAGGTGCAGGAAGAAAAGACCCAGATGGTGACCAATTATAAAATGCTGAGAGTTCAAATGAGAACAAAGGAGCTCGTCACAGGGAAAAAAAAAAATGTTCTCCAGAGAGACACTGTTAACCCACCCCCTTTGTCTTTTGGGAGAACCAGGGTGCAGAAATAATTGGAAACGCTCGAGGAGCACGGAGTCCAAAAACAGTCACATCTCAAGTGCGAATCAGATATGAGGACATTGAGAGGAGGTTGAGGAGGAACCAAGCGCAGGAGCAGTTAATGGTTTTATTAAAATTTCTCAGTGGCTCGTTTATTGTTTCAGCTGCTAAAGCAGTTTTGGAGCTATGAAGGGGAAAAAGATCGAGATGTGCCGCAAGTGCACAAAGAGACACAAATGACAACTCAAGGAATGTTGGAATCAAACCAAAATTAAAGTGAATAGTTCTTTTTGTGTTGTCCATTTGCTCTTTATTTGTTTATTTTCTGGAATATTTGTGGATATTCTGGTTTTGTTTTTTTACAGTTCACCATATAAACCTCACGCATGCCTCCACTGTTCCTTTATTTGGGCTCCTGCTGTGATTTATAGACAGCAGATGACATGAGATTTCCCTCATCGCTCTTGTTAGCATCACAGTCTCTGGTTCTCTCTGCACCGAAGCTCATTTTGTGCATCGTTCTGCTTGTCGACACGAGGCGTAGCTCAGCCTGTAAATTCTGTTGGTTTGAATCCTTGGCTGAGTGCCCATGTGGTTTGTGCATGGGTGCACTGGGGCAGAGGGAGAAAATGTTCTGGGTTTTTTTTTTCAGTTCTGTTCTGTTTGATGCTCTGTCACAATTCACCTTAGTTTTTAGCCTCCACACACGTTTTATGAACCTAAAAGCATTTTGTCACTTAATTCAACCCCCTGCCACCTGCCTCATTTTGGCTTGTCAGTATCTCACAAATAAAAAGTGGAATTTCCCATCAATGGGATATACAGGCTTAGAAGGGGTTAAAATATTCACTATATCAGATGTTTGGCTTGAATGCTCACAAATCAGAATGTGGTTCCATTGATTTGTAATGAGCCGGGGGGGTGACAACCCAGAGTGAAAAAAGGGAAAACCCCAGATTTGGCTCTGGACTGGAATAGATGAGAGGAATAATTGAGAGAGTGACCTAGATAAATTTATAAATGTTTTGATAATTTTGATGTTTTGATATTGCGTGACATGGATGAATTATGAATGATTGTTTTAAATGCTCTGATATGGCACAGTATTTTAGTGACGAATGACATATGAATGAATTTAGTATTACATATTTTATGAACTTAGTATTACATAATTTGTAGGTGTTGTTTGTGTTGTATTTAATAGCCCTATGTGTATCCCCCTGACCCTCAAGGACTACAGATGGAAATTAACTGTTGCAGCTATAATCTGGTACAAACATCTCTGCTCAATGAGCATAATGTAATTGTATGCTGTCCTTGCACAAATAAATGAAATGAATGAATAAACTTTTCTGCATACCTAAAGTGGGATGTGATCTTGTTATAACTGGGTTTGTTTATGATTCTAGCTTTAACGTCAGGTCCGTTAGGGTTAGTGAAGCCATAAATATGAAAATGATCAAGGGTTTTGCTAATCTCATCAAACAGACATGCAGGTCATGAAGTCAACTTGGGATAAGGTAAAGACAAATGAAATGTTGAAAATGTGCAAAAGAAAATAGGAATAGAACACATTAAGTAGGATAAAGTACTAAATAGTTGGGTTACACCCAAACATCACATATTACAATTTATGCATGCATTTATATAAAATTGTACATAAGCAGAATTAAGCATGTAAATATACCTATCGTGATACGTGTTGAGTATCGGACACCCAACGATACATATTGCATCAGGTTTTGAGAAACAATACGGAGCCTTCATTCTACATGTCCAGGTTGGACAAAAATGCTCACCACAGATCTGCTTGTGTTTGGTTGATGTCTAACATGAGCAGAGTGTTTTCCTCCACAACCACGTGAGGAGGCAACACTGCCCTACTCGTAATCAGTAGCTTGAGGTACTGCAGCTGTGATGTGTGGAATGCTGTGCAGTGTTTTTGTGGGGTAGTTGCACAGGGATCTGTTGAGCTTCTTTGACGATTCAAACGTGCTCTTGAGTTTGTCCAGAGTGATAGCCCCCAGACACAAACAGACATAATGAATTTTCCTGATAGTCAGACCAGTGTGCGAACAAAAATAGATACTTGCTGATATAAATTCACTTATAAATAGTATTCCTCCCCAAGATCCATAAAGTGATGGTCTAGTGGTTAAAGCATTGGGCTTGAGACCAAAGGGTCTTCAGTTCAATCCCAGCCTGACCGGAAAATCACTAAGGGCCCTTGGGCAAGTTCCTTAATCCCTTAGTTGCTCCCAGCGTGTAATGAGTACCCTCACATCGGGGTGAATGTGAGGCATTATGTGAGTGTCTGATGCAGATGGAAAAGCTCTATATAAATGTAGTCCATTTGAGCTCTTGGTCTGTAGCTCAACATGAATGTGAGTGTAAGCACGGGAGCAGTGGCTGAGTTGTAAACCAGATAAAAGCTTCCCCAAAGATGTCGGGAGTTTTCTCTAGGCCAGTCATTTATCAAATTTATCAGAATTCCAAAGAAACCAACAAAAAGTGGGACCAAAATGAGACCCAGCTCACAATTTTATGATGTTTGGGACATGCTTTTTATTTGGTTGATAAATCTCATGCCCCTACTGGCGATGCACTAGTTAGAGTAGTACCACTGGATGATGAGGTATGAGGGGTGATTGAGATGTTTTGAGCCTGACCCAGAAAAAGTAGGGTGTGGTTGTCCATCTTAAGCATTCTGAGAACCACACCCTAATTTTACTGGGTCAGGCTCAAAACCTCTCAATCGGCCCTTGTAGGGTAGCTGGTTTCTAATCTTTGCCATCTTTACCTCCCCTGCTTCTACCCGTTGGTTGTCCCATTTGCTGCTGGGTGAGCTTGGCTTTAGGTGCCAGTCTAGGCCGACACTTAAAGCAGCATCGTTCTGCATGGAAGGTGGCACCCTGAAATATAAGAACATCTATTCCAGTCCAGAGACAAGTTTTTTATGTGGTTTTATGAATGTTACATCAAGGATGTTTTTAATTAAATTTGCAAATTATCCATCAGACACAGGTGCATGCATGTCCTCCTTAATGGAGATTTTGGAAAAAATGAGCTGACTGTTCTAAATAAATAAATAATAGTGATATACTGCATTTTGTTTTTGGTGCCATGTGCCCTGAGAAATTAAATCATCAACATGGGGAATTTAGCCTGATTTCACCTGCTACTGATAAACGCTCAGAAACATGAAGCTGTGTGGAACGTGGACTTTGATGACATCATGTAGGGTAATGCCCCTCAAGGGCGTCTGTTGAACTGAATGGGAAAAGCTGAATTTTATAGTGTTTTTTATGGACTTGGACGCTGAATACGGCAGTATGGTTAAAATGTGTATTTTAGGAGGATGTACAGTAGTGTTCAGAATAACAGTAGTGCTATGTGACTAGAAAGATTAATCCAGGTTTTGAGTATATTTCTTATTGTTACATGGGAAACAAGGTACCAGTAGATTCAGTAGATTCTCACAAATCCAACAAGACCAAGCCTTCATGATATGCACACTCTTAAGGCTATGAAATTGGGCTATTAGTAAAAAAAAATAGTAAAGGGGGTGTTCACAGTAATAGTAGTGTGGCATTCAGTCAGTGAGTTTGTCAGTTTTGTGGAACAAACAGGTGTGAATCAGGTGTCCCCTATGTAAGGATGAAGCCAGCACCCGTTGAACATGCTTTTCTCTTTGAAAGCCTGAGGAAAATGGGACGTTCAAGACATTGTTCAGGAGAACAGCGTAGTTTGATTAAAAAGTTGGAGAGGGGAAAACTTATACGCAGGTGCAAAAAATTATAGGCTGTTCATCTACAATGATCTCCAATGCTTTAAAATGGACAAAAAAAAAAAAAACAGACGTGTGGAAGAAAACAGAAAACAACCATCAAAATGGATAGAAGAATAACCAGAATGGCAAAGGCTCACCCATTGATCAGCTCCAGGATGATCAAAGACAGTCTGGAGTTACCTGTAAGTGCTGTGACAGTTAGATGACGCCTGTGTGAAGCTAATTTATTTGCAAGAATCCCCCGCAAAGTCCCTCTGTTAAATAAAAAACGTGCAGAAGAGGTTACAATTTGCCAAAGAACACATCAACTGGCCTAAAGAGAAATAGAGGAATATTTTGTGGACTGATGAGAGTAAAATTGTTCTTTTTGGGTCCAAGGGCCGCAGACAGTTTGTGAGACGACCCCAAAACTATGAATTCAAGCCACAGTTCACAGTGAAGACAGTGAAGCGTGGTGGTGCAAGCATCATGATATGGGCATGTTTCTCCTACTATGGTGTTGGGCCTATATATCACATACCAGGTATCATGGATCAGTTTGGATATGTCAAAATACTTGAAGAGGTCATGTTGCTGAAGAGGACATGCCCTTGAAATGGGTGTTTCAACAAGACAATGACCCCAAGCACACTAGTAAACGAGCAAAATCTTGGTTCCAGACCAACAAATTTAATGCCTCGTAGATGTGAAGAAATCATGAAAAACTGTGGTTATACAACTAAATACTAGTTTAGTGATTCACAGGATTGCTAAAAAAGCAGTTTGAACATAATAGTTTTGAGTTTGTAGCGTCAACAGCAGATGCTACTATTACTGTGAACACCCCCTTTTCTACTTTTTTTTACTAATAGCCCAATTTCATAGCCTTAAGAGTGTGCATATCATGAATGCTTGGTCTTGTTGGATTTGTGAGAATCTACTGAATCTACTGGTACCTTGTTTCCCATATAACAATAAGAAATATACTCAAAACCTGGATTAATCTTTTTAGTCACATAGCACTACTACTATTCTGAACACTACTGTAGTCACATGGTTAGTGATGTTTATTAGGTGGACAGGTTTTCCAAAGATATTTTGTGGAGGAAAGTGGAAGGTTTTTTATTTTTATTTATTTATATTTGTTTTGCGTATCTCTTGGACAGACTGCAGAAGTGAAGCCCAGCACAGTGTGAGAATGGTCTGATCTAACCACAGATTCTGTTCTTTTCATTAGTGTGTACAGGTGGAGTGACTTTCAGACAGGTAACAGTCAGTGCCTGGCGTTACCTCATGATTATGGAAAAAAAAAGGGCTGTCAATCTGTTGTGCATTTTTCAGATGCACTGTAGTTTATTTTACTTTTATCAGTTTTATCAGGACTCGCACAAGTTGAAGAGTTGGAAGTGATGATTTATGATCTGGTATATAATTTTTTTTTAAAGATAGTGTTGACTGGAGTGAGATACGCCCTTTAAATGCACAGCGATGAATGATGGATCAAGAACCAGTTTTAGTGAAGCCTCTGAGCCTTCTTTTTTTATCTCCAGGCTCCCTGTGACATTTTGCTCTTCATATGACAGAACTATGAGCATTGCCTGACGTTTGATCCCGTTTTATGACTTCCTGTCTCAGGGCTAGGGAGAGCTGCTGCCCATTTCCTGTTCAGCTCATCCAAACCACATAAACTTAACTTTCTGGGGAAGAAATCGAACAATCCTTTTATCAGTTTTTTTTTTTTTCCAAGTAAATATCAGACTCCCTCCCGTTCTTATAAATCGGATGTTATTTGTAGGAGCAACATCACAGACAAATTTTCTGCAGAAAAATGCAGCAGCCACCCTAAAAACATTCATTGCCACAGATGAAGCTGAGCAGTTTGCGCACATGTGCAGTAATGAGTTAAAGCGATGAAAATATGAGATGGTAGGAGACTGTAGATGTGAGTATTTCTTTGTTTTGCACTCTATTGGCTATTTTTTGTTTTTTGGGATTCTAGAATTTGTGACTTAATGTCACAGTGTCGGGCTTCTCTAACACCACAAATTAGACAAATGATGATGTAATTGTTTTAATCTGGAGGGAATGTTTCCAAGTTCCTCTTAGAACACTGTGTGCAGATGGGGGGGTTTATGTTTGATTCCAGGTCAGGACAAAGTACAACAGCAAAATGTGACTGCCACCCAAAAATGAGTGAGGGTGAGGATTTGTTTTCCAGAAGCTTCTGGTCCATATTTATTGTATGAACTGAGTTATATCATTATGCATGTGTTTAAGTTAGAGGTCATGTCTCCATTAATACAAGTGTCACGCTCACGGTACGGCTGCGTTACATCGTTGTCTTCATTGTGGTGTCCATGTTAACACATGGATCCTTGCAGACTGGTAGCATCAGAGAGGGCTCTCATATGCGTCTGTTGCGTCACGTGGCCTGTGCTCCCGTAGACAATAGACCCAGGTCCTGTTTTTCATGCTAAAACAACAGATTGATTTTCAGACAGGCATTGTGACATCATACCGGCAACGTTAAATAATTAACACCTTTAACTGAAGTTTGATTGATTGGAAAAGAACTCACCGCCAACAAAAACGGAAATTTTTTTGATCAAGTTCAGTCATTGGAAAAAAATTGCATAACTTCTTTCCGGTGACAAGAACTCAGTTTCTCCTCTTTTCGAACGCTCCTCATCTAAGTCTACATCTCTGTGACTCACATCTGGATTTTAAGTCATCTGAAAGGACAAAGGTGGTGGTGAGTCTACACGTGCTATTTATATATTTTTTAAGTTTATAATAAATAAATCATGTGATGTATGCTCTCGTACACACACACACACACACACACACACACACAAGCCAAAACTGAATATGCACTGTAAAACAGTCACAGGAAATGGAAAGTCTCGAATAAAACTCAGTTTGAAAAGATAAATGATGGGAAACGACTGATCAGTGATGTCATAAATGCAGCTGAAATGCTGCCTGGTGTACATGCACACGCGCGCGAGTGTTGCGTGTAACAAGCGTGTCTGAAATGATGCAGCCGTGCCGTGTGCAGTGTTTTCTAGGCATAAGGCAACATAATGTTTTGGCTTTGCCTCATTTTTTTTTTCTTTTTTCTCCTTTTCTTCCTTCTGCTTCCTCTTGCCCTCCTCTGCCTTCTTCTCCTTTTCCTTTTTTCTTCTTCTCCTCCTCCTCCATTGTTATTTTTCTGGCTCTGGTCTTTTTGCAGCTATGCCAAAATGCCGTATTTTTTTTTTTATTTCAGGTGAGACTCATCCTTTTCTCTGTGTCATTACTTTTTGAGTGATCCTCCAGGTGAAGGTGATTACACTGTTTTTTAGGTGGAAGCACATGTTTTTTAGTTTGTTTTTTTTTTTTGTTTGTTTTTCTGCTTTTGGGTCACATTGGGACTTGTTAAAGTTTTTATGGTGGGTGCTGTGCCTCATACAGTTCCAGTTCTACACAGAGAAACGTGTGCAGGTCCTGGTGTTCCTAAGTGGTCTCCCAGCCTAATCAGGATCTACTCGAGGTGACTCCTGACCTCTGACCTCTCAGGTGATCACAGAGCGGCACGGCTGTGGGGCTGATTAGTGGAAATAGTAATCAGATTTAAAAAGTCTCAGCTAACTTGTTAACCTGTGAATCATTTTCTGCTCCGCACTATGAGCTGAACTCTGAGGAGCTTTTGTCTGTTCCTCTCTGGAGTTCTTTGTGTTATTCAGATGACGGTTGCTCTCTGTGCGTTGTGTTGTGTTGCCTGGTGCAGCTTGTTGTGTAAGCGGTGTGTCCGATCCATGGACGATATGAAACGTGTTGGTCTGACGGGGGCACTGCGTTACCTATTCCCTCTGCTGGGCCTCCTTTCCAAAGAGCTGAGTGGGTGTTTATGACAGAATGCATGCCAAATGGGGACTTAGAGGTTGTTTGAATGATGTAATGTGTGTTGTATATTATCCGGGAGATGATTGTGTACTGTCCGTTTATCCTGTAGCAGCGGAACAACGGCTTCATTTCATTACTGAGAGGTTTTATTTTTTCCTTCCATGACCTGAAGAAGGCAGGTCAGCTTTAGCCGGAAGCCACCAGGTATCCTGTTATTGGCTGGTTGATATTGATCGTTAATGGGAAACACAATTATCTTTTTCCTAATCGCTCTTCTATAACTGAATTGGAAAGAAAAATGGAAAAAAAATCAGAAGTGCGTCAGTGGAAAAGAGGCAAGAAGGACCTCTTTAGGGGCTTGAGGTGATGTGCTACACCTGCTAACTGTCAGAACGACCCAGTCGCCAAGATATTTGGTTGGTGGCGTCACTGACCCATTGATTTTCTGTTTGCAGTTTGATGGTGTTTTCGGCTGCAAATGAGGTTTTGAGTTCATGCTGACAGATTGTTGTAACTGGTTACTGGCTGAAGGGACGTGGATTGGGATGGTGTCAGTGCACTGAACTAGCTAACAGAAGAACTGAGCCAGGACTAATATAAAGTGGATTGTTTTAACTTTCAGTGACCTTTTGCGGGGTCTCAACTGTCATGAATAAAATGTGTCGACTCGGTTCCGTTTTGTGTTTATTATAATTTTAGAAGGAATTCCTTGTAATATTATTTTTCATGATTTCTTTAATTAATACAGGTAAATTTTTGTTTAATGAAGTTAAGCTGTGAAAGAAAGTAATTCCAAGGCTTTGGGAAAGACTTATCTATGTATCCTCTACAATGCAGCGAGTGAGTGAATAAATAGATAAATTAAAATCTGGTGAACTTTGATGCACCACATGAATCAAAACTGCAACTTTGTTTTGCCTGTGTAATATCCCACCTGCTGAATGGTTAGTGGATGCTGGATTGATGGTGGATTAGAAGCAGATGTGGCTGTCAGTGACACAGATGAACCCTATTTCTGCACAGAAATGTACTAAATCAGTGGTAATCCATTACTTTTTGGTTGTTTCACAGAGGTTACTTTGTGAAACTCCAATAAGGCATTGGCAAGCACACACAACCTCGTGGAAAGGATTTTGTATGAATTTACCTGCAAATGAGTCAGGCGATGTACGGAGTGAATGAAGTCTGTGAGAGAGACCATTTCTGCACAGATAAGCCAAAATTTGCCATCTTAGAGAAGTAACCTGTTATTTTCTGATTGTTCAACAGGAGTTACATTCTGAAACTCATAGTGATACGCAAACAAAACCCTGTGGAAAGGATTTTATATGAATGCAGCCTAAGTAGACATTTTTACCTTCTCTCTGTCTCTGAAAATATATATGGTTGTGGATTTATATGTAGCTTAAAATGTGCTTGATTGTTCATTACAAAGCTCGAGGTCTAGTGGCCACCAAAGACTCCACTGCTTGTTCATGTAGCACATTTAAAACCTCAACCATTTGCCAAAGTGTTGTGCAGTTGAATAGTGAAATGAATAGTGCAAAACAGAACAGATGAATAGAAAGACAATGGAAACATTAAATAGCACAAGAAGCAGGGAGGATGGAATAAAGAGGCTTTGAAACAGGGTTTGAAAGTCAGAGTCCACGATGGGTTTTATGATCTTTGTCCTGCCTTCCAGCTTGCAGCAATTTAAACGAGCTGACGGCGTCTGAAGATGGCCATTTGAGCCTGGTGTTCAAAAAGATACTTTCTTCATCACATGTCCATTTCTCCACTTACAAAAAGTAACTTTTAAACCGTTATTGTTGAAATCCAACAGAAGACTGGCAGTTTGGCTCATGTATCCAGTTTTATTTCCATCCTCTTGTCTTTGAAACATTTCTGCTTGGACAGGTTTTAACTCGGTACTTTATGCCGTTACATGAAGTTGCATAATGCTGTTCTTTACTGTATGTCATCGCCGATGTCCTCTCTTTGTTTCTTCTCGCCTTTCAGCTGGCTGCGTCCAGTCAGCCTTAGTTTTACTCCCTGCACTGAATTATTCACGCAGGACAGCAGCGTCCTGAGAGGCTGCACTCTCTTCAGCTCATGAACTGGGTCACGCTGTTCAGACATAACATTGGTTTGTCCCAATCAAGCAGACAGGGTGACATGAAGGCATCCTACAACCTTTAGTAGAGGGCAGGACGAGGAAATAAATCACACCCAGCTCCAGTTTGCATCACAGACTATGGTGGAAAGGACCTCGGTACAAGTGCTGCAGTTCTTGCATGCGCTGACATCCACCACCTCACGAACCCGCCCTGGTTCCTGGTGTCTACTGCCCAGACAGACCAATAGTCTTTTCCCATCTTCTTGAAGGTAGCCGTCTATCTGCTGCAGGCGGTCGATGCGTGGGCGCCTCTTCTGCCTTTGCCAGTTGTTGGGCCTACAGTAATGTGACCTCTGCACACTGGATCACACTCAGGGAAAAACACCACATAGTGATGTTGTTGAAGCTGATATTTCCTCACAATGAAAGTGGTGTATTTCATGCAATTCTAACTGCTCAGTCATTCCAGTAGTACACAAGAACTTTCTGACCTGGTACCAAAGACTTCCACTTGTCTTTGGTCAGTGGTTAGCATGCAGGATTTCCAGTTATACAGTAAGGCAGGAAGCAGCAGGACCCTAGAGGCTTCCACCTTTGTCCTCCTGCAAAGATATTAGCATCACCAAACACCCCATGAATCCATAAACTCATCTCAGATGTCTCTCAGCCTCAAAGGCTGCGCTCTCAGAGATACAAACATCACTGCCAAAGGAAAGAATAAGCAGCAGACAGAAACGATGGCGAAACCTGTTCTGTCAAAAAATATAAACATTAATTTTATTTTAATATATTTGTTAATGTTATGGTTTACATTTGCCAATGACCTATTTTCCTTAAATATAAGATGACCCCCCTTTTTAAAATATTTTTGGAAAAACCTTTTACAAAAAAAAAAAAAAAATTCCGAAGCCCAATTCTCATTTATTTTAATGAAAAAAATGCTTGAAATTAATAATAATAAAAGCACATTTTATGGTGTATCCCTAATTTCTTTTTTCAGCCATGCACTTTCACACTAGTAGGCTGTGTCTTTATCAGACCATCTTTTTTGGCTTGGCACCTTCTAGCATTACACTCTGTCACACCATTATTTCCTGGCTACTTGAGAGTTGTTTGACTGCTACATTTATCAGCATGTGCTAAAAGTTTGAGCAAAAAAATACTTTCAAGTTTAATAAAAAAAAAAAGAAAGGTTTAATTAAAAAATAAAAGGTTAAACTCAGAATTACTACTCATCAATTGCAAAATCATACTGATATGCCCGCATTTACTCATGAACCTGGTCTAACCATTTACAATAAAATATTCAGTTATAAGACCACAGTGCAGTCTATTGTGAATAATGATGATGGAACCTTTGCTGTGCAAATGCCAATATTCTCATTTTCATGGTTCTGACCATGGTCCCATAATTGCTGGTGATCTAAGGTTTATCAAGAATTCAATATTGGAGAACTCAATTTTAGAGAATCCAGAACTGTCAACTGTTGTCAATGTGTCATGCCAATCAAGCTTTCAATTGATTTGAATTGCTTTGTTTCCACTGTTGTCAAAAATTTAGGAATACAGGATGCTAATCTTATTCCCTGAAAAATAAAAAATAAAAAATTGAGGGTTGTTGGCGATCAAGTGGAAAAAAAAAATTCAAGGCATAAACTTAACCAAAACAACTTCTATGCTGAAAGATGCAGAACTTCATAACAAATGTGCCATTGTCCCAGTAGACAAAGTGTCCAACAACATACCTTTGGTGTGTAAATTTTTCTGTGTTCAATGCCTACTGCCCAAAGTACATAACACAGGATCCCCATCAGATACTTGCAAACTGTCTTTGATCCTACTCGTATGATCAAAAACATCACATTTTTGTGAGGTTTGGTCTGAAAGTTAATGAAAAAGAACATAAGCTCTTAATCATGTACTGGATGCCTAAACATCACAAAAACCCCATTGGCACGTGGTTTATAGTTACTTCAAACTCTTGTAGCATGAAACCACTAAGTAGAGCTGTTTCAAACCCTTTTAACCCTCTGGGGGTCCAAGGGCATTTTCTCAATTTTACCATACTTTCACTAATTCCCCTTAAGATACTTTCTTTTAATATAATGCCCATGTGTTGCACATCAATATGTTCAGAGGAATCTCAGCTTTCTGAATTTGAGACACATTTGCCTGTAACACTATGTAAAAAATATAAATTGGCTTTAAAGATTAATATATCCATCCTTTGTGAAATGTGTTCTTAGAAATGCTTTGTGAATATACATTTTTATGTATAACATTTATATATTTACACTCTGTCCAAATGCTTTCATAGAAATTCAATGGGACAGGTCATTTCAGTCCTGTGGGACATGCTGTTTAAGTCTAGACCCTGAATATAAGCCTGTAAGTTTTTCCAGATGTATTTCCAAGAAAAAAAAAAAATCTATGCGGAACAATTTGGTAAATATAAAAGTGTAGCCCTTGAGTATAAAATGATTACATATTTTTCAGATGTATTTCCAAGAAAAGAAAAGTCTTATATTTGGAACAGTGCTGTAAATAACATTGGATGACCTTTATGTTCTTGAAGTCTCTTGATTAAGCAATGAGGTTGAATCAGATAGGTAGACAGTGATGGCCTATTTATTTTTCTCTGATGAAATACCTCAGTAAAAATAAATTGAGTATTGAGAGGAGGATATTAAAAACATAATACATACAGCAATCAGTTTCAACAAACTATGGAGGTATGTATGTAAAGTGATCCGGGCGATGTGCAGAGAAGGTTGCATTGTGTCCAGAGTGTGACGTCAGTGTTTGGATGATGGTTTGTGGTGCAGAACCTGCAGTGTTGCTGCTCCTCTGTTGGCTCTTGCATCATTTTGCTGTTCGCCCTCTTTGTGTACTTTGATTTCTCTCTATGTGTATCCCTGCATCCCAAAACTGTTTAGAGCCTGTTGGTTTCTGTGGATGGTTTAACTGTTGATTAAGGCGTTAGTTTGAATATTTTTAAACATTATATTCTCTAAAGCTGCTTTCCTTTTATTTCTGATCTTTGAGAACGTACGCATCCCGAACATGGACTTCTTTTCTCTATCACATGATCTGAAACCTTCTTCTCACTCGCTGTCTATCTTTTTCCTCCTCCTCTTCCTCCACCACGTTTGTTCCAAAGTGCTTAATAAATGATGGAGCAGCTAATCGGAGGAAGATCCCCCCCCAACGGTTCAGATGAAAGGAAACCAGGAATAATCTGCCGAGTGCCCTCAGGGCTCTGATTTCCCACCGTGCCAAACCCTGCCCCCACATCTCAGCTCTCAGTACCCTGAAGGTGCCTCTCCCTGTCTCCCCCTCCATCACCAATTTAAAATCCATTCTCCCCATTCTTCCTGCTGCCTAATGGCTGGCATGGAAGCAGCAGGATTGATGGAGGGGAGAGGGAGAGCGCTTCTTCAACATACTTATGGAGTCTGTTCACATTAAATCTGATCAAATTACCTGCTCAGAACGTGGCTTGTGGCTGTTGGCCTCATCAGTTCAGTCATCCAATTAAAGGCTTCACAGAGGTGCACATGCATGGTGAAACCAGCTTTTCCTTTCTTTAGTTTAATTATGACATTCCCAACTCACATGCTCCCATTTTCCCCTCTTTGTTAATTTTTCACAGTGATGCATAGTTATGAAAACATCTGAGGGCTGGAATATGAACCTGAAAACTCAAGTTATGTGCAGAGAAATGTGCCACCGTATCTTCTGCATGGATAATTTCAAAGGATCCAAGGTGGTGACTGCAACAGGGTAGATGGTTCTGATCTCTGAGAGCTGCTGTGATGAAAGCACTGAACCCTAAAACTGATCCTTTTGGGGTCCTGATGCATCAACACCAACATGCATGGGAAAAATGGAACGGAATCATTTCAAATGATCCAACTCCTTTACTGTTCAGTATCTGCTGCTGTTGAATCTGATATGATATTCTTAAAACTATATTTAGGTATTTTTTCTTCCCCCCAATTTTAATAAGACCAGACAACAATTTCAGCGGCACCTCAGTAATATGGGCAAGATGGTGCTAATGTAGGTGGCATTCTTTCTCCACTGGTGGCATACAGTCATTGGGAATTATTTGACAGACAGATGATTGACGGTTCTTGGAACATTTTTGCAGCAACATTTTTGAGGAAGTAGAACATGCCGGGCTCCTTTTTGTCAGCCGTGCGCGTGTGTCTACACTGTCTAGGATGCATTCATGCTCATAAGAAGTGCAGCAGGAGATGCAGAAAGAGTGAGAGTTTTTGTGTAAATGAGGACCTACCTGGCATCTCCACTGGCAATGGATCCTGGGCTTCACAGTTCTTCAGCGGACTGACACTCACTGGAGTCCAGGTGTGGGTTGATTCTTGTTTTTCCTGATCTTCTGGTCTTGGTTCCTCTCACTCTCCAGCCATGGGGATAAGTGTTGTATTCCGTTTGTTGACTGCAAACTCACTAGCAGACATCACACCAGCGTTGACTGAATTCTTCCCTTTGTATGATCAGTGTGTTTGGTTTGTGATGTAGTGGCAATCTACAAAAATGGTGTCTGCCTAAGATGTGAAGCCTTTAGGTGGAGTCTCCTGGCCTCTCTGATTTGAACGGCCCTGTATCATAAACTTGGTTGCATCACTTTTGGATGTAACATCTGATGATTGGCCACCATATCTCTGCTGGTCAATAAGATTTTGTTGGAGCGTGATTTAGGTTTTTGTAAAACAACTAAATGAGGCCTTTCTGCTGGGCTTTTCACATTTTTATTTTACTCACTTTAATTCTATGAGTATTAATATTATGCATTAATACGGGCCGGGGACACAGAATTATGTCACTTGTTTCATTTCTCATATTTTCACATTCAGTAATTTAAAATTGAAGTCTCAGTTGTTAAACTGTTCCACAAATACTGTAGCTACGACTTGGGGAGGGATTGCTGGCTAAATTGCTTCCCATATGGACAAAATTAAACACTCAAAGGCGATTCAGCACTATAAGTTTCATAATAAAGTGGAAACACAGTGAATGTCCTCTATTGCTGACAGATGTTTCCAGCAGCTGTATTGTGTGTGATTAACCGGCTACTAAAACACCAGAACGGTTTGTATTAGTGAGTCACAACACATCCCAAGTCCAGTATGCGAGCTTTATTCAGGGCTGCTTCGTATTCATGCCTCTGTGCTGTAGCTGTTAAATTGATCATGGATTTATCTCCAGCTCTTGAAGGTCTCTGTGATTGGCAGCAGGGCACAAACAGCGGAGAACTGCTGATTCGACAGAAATCACGGTGCTTGTCGGGCTGCTGTTCAGATGCAGGAAACCAGGACCTACTTTTTGGCTCCCTTCCCCCTCGTGTCTGGTCATACACAGCATTTTTAAGTGGGGTTGTGAACCCCAGACTATCTATAATTAAGACCCACGACTGGTTCTGATGTCAGAGTGAAGGCGCTCAGGAATGACCCATCTGCTGTCACACCTTTTAAGGTTTTGGACATTTGGATTTATTTTCATGTCTGAAGTTAAAATACACAAAGCACAGTGTCAAGTTGAGTACAATGCTAATTCATCTATTCATACATTTTCTGTACCTGCTTATTCCAATTAAGAGTCACTGGGACATTAAGCCTACACGGTGCCAATTAGTCCATGAAATTATTTCATCACCTAGTTGGACAAAATAATAAATTTGAAGTATATATAACTATGCAGAAGAATAGACAGAGTTGAAGACTGGTGTGTGTGTGTGTGTGTGTGTGTGTTGGGTGGTTTCACTACTGTCAGCATCCTTTGGCCTTCGGGCCTTTTTTGACAGATAAAAGAAAAAGCCAACTGTGAAAATTTGATTCATTCTCCACATCTGCACAGCGTTCTTAAGATCACATCTCTGCATGAGTGGCGAGAAGACTTATTCCCATTTTCACTACCGTTCACTGTCTTCCTGTTTTCAGATGTGTCCATGGTCTGAAACACTGGTTTTGTGTTGTAGAAAAGGATTGCAACCTGCCATTTTTGTCAAGTTTATAAACTTTGCCCCTGCTTGTCATTTTTCCATTATTCTAAAGATTTTAGGTGCTCAGAGAGTGCACACCTCCACCAAGGCCACATATTCCCCACAGCCAAAATATCCATGGGGTTTTGTGTCCAAAGTATTTATCTGTATTGTCATAAAATTTCATAGATACGTTCAGAACGTTTTGATTTCAGTGAGGCTGTATCTGTAACAGTCTTCTCTCTCACAGATCCTGAATATATTCCAGATCGACTCAAAAATAACATAAATTATTTCCTGGGACATTATTCGTCTGCTCACAAAATGCTCATTACTAATCAGTTTTTGACTTAAACGTTCCTCAATGCTTAAAATGTCTTCTGAATCCTGGACTCAAAATGTGCTTCAGATCAAAGTGTAAATAAAATCTGTCATTTTCTTAGACATTAAATGTTGCTATGTCCCAAACATCCTTCTAGATTTCAGTTCTAGAATATATACCAGATCACCTCCAAAATTGTGTTTCCCAGAACATTATCTATCAGCTCAGCAACTTTAATTGAATTCAATTCATTATTTTTCGAGTTATTCTGTGAATAAACAAACAAACAGAATGGGAACAGACTGGTGAAAACATTAATAACTCCGTGGTGGAGATACAATGAAAAGGCATCTGATTTGATTATGGATATCGTAATTGAATTATTAAGTGAAATATCAAATACTTAAAGGAAAACAGTGTATTTGTAATACCGATCAAATTGTTCAGTTGTTCTCATGAGAATTTGTCGCTATAATTAAAAATGTACATTCAAAGGATTAAAAAAAAATTCCAGGTGAATCTGATAAAATGTTTAGAACCAGGATACCAAAGTGCACTGGCAGATAATGTATTAAACATTTCCTGACCCTCTGTTTTATGTGTTCTGGTTCTACATAGAAATGCAGATTTGTGTCTTCCTGGACAGGTCCAGTGTTTTCAGTAAACGTCAGGAGAACGGGGTAATTGGATTTACAGTAAGTCTGGTACCATTCAACTAGCAAAACAACAAAGAGATGAAGGCAAAAACAAAACCTTGTTACTAATCATAACAAGAAACAGCTCTTCCAGAAGTTAAGACTACGTATTCTCTCATCGTAGATCTCTTTTCCAGTCAAAATACACATTTCCCAAATATACAGAGGAAAATATCGTCTTCTTTTTTCTGTTTTCCCTTTTCTCTCTGATGTTGCCCAAAAATATCTCATGTCTCCCTGTGGGGTTTCTTTATCGGTCTCTTCCAAAACATGGTTTTCCCAGACATTCTTTCCAGGATGTGACGCATGGAATGTGCGTGTCTCATGCATACAATCTCTGGGAGTTAAAAATACACCGTGGCGAGGGTTGGTTGAGGTCTTCCATCGTCACTTGGTCGTCCTACGCTGTTGGTCACAAACTCAGACATACAGGCTGTTGTACTTCCCTCTGTTCAGTTATATCTTATACACAGAATGCACTCAAGGGCATCTGGTGTAAAACTTGTGCCAAATCCCAGTGCAAATCTTTATAAGATCTGCTGTGGCAGCTTTGACCTAATGGGGCAACCGAAAAGCATAAAACTGCATTGAAACCCATGCACTTTCCATCTTCTCATTGCTGTAATACAGAAATATAGAATGGAGGAAAAGTCTAGAATATCAGTAAACATTTGAGTTTAGTACTTTAAAAAGTGTCTGCTACTGTAAAAAAAAAAACTTTTCCCAAGATTATGGAGTCTGTATTTTGGTCTGTAATGTAATGTGTTTTAAAGCAGAAACTGAATTAACTTCCAGTAAGAGTACTAGTTAAGTCGGCTAACATGTTAGCATGCTAATGTTACAATATAATTATGAGGATAATGTAGCAAGGATTCCTTGCTAACTGGCCCATGTTAACACTTCAAAAGTACACACATTAAATGTAATGTATTTTAAAGCACAAAGTCTATTTCCCATGATTGTAATGGTTAAATCAGCAAATGCATTACTATACTACTAACATGCTAATGTTACAACATAATTATGAGCATAGTGTAGCAAAGATTCCTTGCTAACTGGCCCATGTTAGCACTTCCAAAGTACACACATTAAATGTAATGTATTTTAAAGCACAAAGTCTATTTCCCATAAGTGTAATGGTTAAATCAGCAAACACATTAGCATGCTAATGTTACAACATAGTTAAGAGAACAGTGTATTAATGATTCCTTGTTAACCGGCTCACGTCACTGCTTTAAATGTACACACATTCACCATTAAACATAATGTACTTTTAAGTAGAAAGTGAATTAATTTCCAATAAGAGCACTGGTTAAATCAGCAAACACATCAGCATGCTAATGTTACAACATAGGAAAGAATATAATGTAGCAAATATTCCTCGTTAACCAGCTCATGTTACCACTTAAAATGTACACACGTTAAACATTTTAAGGTAGAACGTAAATTAATTTCCATTAAGAGTACTGGCTAAGTCAGCTAACATTCTCATGTCATGAGGATAGTGTAGTTAGAAATCCTCCATAAACACCCTGTGTTAGCACTTTAAATGTACACATGATAAACATGAATTCTAATGTATTTTAAAGCAGAAAGTCTGTTCATCTCGAATAGAGTAATGGCTAAATCAGCTAACATGTTAGCATGTAAATTTTACAACACAATTATGTTGTGAGGATAGTGTAGTAAATATTCCTTGCTAATTGGCCTGTGTTAGCACTTCAAGCATGCATACATTAAACATTAAATGTAATGTATTTTAAAGCACAAAGTCTATTTCCTGTAAGAGTAATGGTCAAATCAGGAAATGCATATACTAATGTTACAACATAGTTCAGAGGATAGTGTAGTAAAGATTCTTCGCCAACAGCTCATGCTACTGCTTTAGTTATACAGACATTAAATATTACATGTAATGTATTTGAAAGCAGAAAGTGAATTAATTTCCAATAAGAGTACTGATTAAGTTGGCTAACATGTTAGCATGCTAATGTCATGGAGATAGTGTAGTCAGGAATCCTCACTGAACAGCCCGTGTTAGAATTTTAAACATACACACGTTAAACACCAAATGTATTGTATTATCAGCTATGTTAGCATGCTAATATTGCTACATTGTTATATTGTAAATACACTGACATAAATATTCCTCACTGGCTCGTACGTATTAGCACTTTAAACGTACAGCCATGAAACATTGAATGTAATGTATTTTAAACCAGAAAGTGAATTCATTCCTTATAAGAGTACCGTTTAAATCAGCTGAGGTGTTAGCATGCTAATCTTCCAACATTGATATGTTGTGAGGATATTGTAGCAAAGATTTCTTGCTAGCCTGTTTCTGTTAGCATATTGAGCACAAATTTGCCAATTCGGTTTTCAGCATTTCCCATAATGCCCCTGGCGGCTGCCTGCACTTCCCAGAATGCACCGCGGTGCCAACAGAGTTCCTCTGTCTCACAGCGCATATAAACATTGGCAAAGCGAGGATGTGGATGGCATTGATTTAACGAGTTTACTGGTGATTATGATGATTATACACTCTCCCGAATTGAAAGGGTTATCTAGAGGAGGTGTAGTACCTGTGAAGGACTTCTGCTGTGCCCCGATGTTGTCTTATTGTCCATACTTCACGAGATGTGTTTACGAGGTCTATTAGAAAAGAAACCGACCTTTTTATTTTTTTATAAAAATATTTGGATTTGAATCACGTGCGATTACATCAGCCAACCTTGAACCCTCGTGCGCATGCGTGAGTTTTTTCAAGCCTGTCAGTGACGTAATTCGCCTGTGGGCAGGCTTTGAGTGAGGAGTGGTCCACCCCCCTTGTCGGAATTCCTTTGTCTGACTTCTTCCTGAAAGACTGGCGCTTTGCTTGATCAAAATTTTTTCAGAACCTGTGAGGCACATCGAAGTGGACACCATTCGAGAAATTCAGCTGGTTTTCGGTGAAAATTTTAACGGCTGATGAGAGATTATGGAGTGTTACTGTCGCCTTAAGGACTTCCCACGGAGCGGGACGTCGCGCCGTGCTCGGAGGCGCCGTCGTCAGCCTGTTTCGAGCTGAAAACCTCCAAATTTAAGCCTCTGTTGACCCAGGACATCGTGAGAGAACAGAGAACTTTTAGAAGAGGTCGGGATCAGCAGATTATCCGGACATTCCACTGTTAAAGGAGATTTTGTAATGAAAGACGTGCGGACGGATTGGCGCGTCGGCAGGCAGCCGGCTCAGCGCGCTGCCGCAGGAAAAACACCTCCGTTGAAAAGCCTTAAGGACAAGTTGGAACCTGTCCAGCTGTTAAACAGTTTCTCAGATACTCACTCAACTGAAAGCCATCAAAAGCCGCCTGGTTTTTACAAATGGTTATCAACACAGAGGTGCTTTTCCTGTGGTGGCGCGCCGCCCCGGCTTTCAGCCGATGCGCCAATCCGTCCACACGTCTTTCATTACAAAATCTCCTTTAACAGTGGAATGTCCGGATAAACTGCTGATCCCGACCTCTTCTGAAAGTTCTCTGTTCTCTCATGATGTCCTGGCTCAACAGAGGCTTAAATTTGGAGGTTTTCAGCTCGAAACAGCCTGACGACGGCGCCTCCGAGCGCGGCGTGACGTCCTGCTCCGTGGGAAGTCCTTAAGGTGACAGTAACACTCCATAATCTCTCATCAGCCGTTAAAATTTTCACCAAAAACCAGCTGAATTTCTCGAATGGTGTCCACTTCGATGTGCCTCACAGGTTCTGAAAAAATTTTGATCAAGCAAAGCGCCAGTCTCTCAGGAAGAAGTCAGACAAAGGAATTCCGACGAGGGGGGTGGACCAGTGCTCACTCAAAGCCTGCCCACAGGCGAATGACGTAACCGACAGGCGTGAAAAAACTCACGCATGCCCACGAGGGTTCAAGGTTGGCTGATATACGAGGGCTGTCAAAGTATAGGTCCTTTTTATTTTTTTCAAAAACTATATGGATTTCATTCATATGTTTTTACGTCAGATATGCTTGAACCCTCGTGCGCATGCGTGAGTTTTTCCACGCCTGTCGGTGACGTCATTCGCCTGTGAGCACTCCTTGTGGGAGGAGTCGTCCAGCCCCTCGTCGGAATTCCTTTGTCTGAGAAGGTGCTGAGAGACTGGCGCTTTGTTTGATCAAAATTTTTTCTAAACCTGTAAGGCACATCGAAGTAGACACGGTTCGAAAAATTAAGCTGGTTTTCGGTGAAAATTTTAACGGCTGATGAGAGATTTTGAGGTGATACTGTCGCTTTAAGGACTTCCCACGGTGCGAGACGTCGCTCAGCGGTCCCAGGTGCCGTCGTCAGCCTGTTTCAAGCTGAAAACCTCCACATTTCAGGCTCTATTGATCCAGGACGTCGTGAGAGAACAGAGAAGTTTCAGAAGAAGTCGGTTTCAGCATGTTATCCGGATATTCCACTGTTAAAGGAGATTTTTTTAATGAAAGACGTGCGGATGGGTCCGTGCGTCGGGACGCAGCCGGCGCACCTCTGTGTTGATAACCATTTGTAAAATCCAGGCGGCTTTTGATGGCTTTCAGTGGAGTGAGTATATGAGAAATTGTTTAACAGCTGGACATGTTCCAACTTGTCCTTAAGGCTTCCAACAGAGGTGTTTTTCCAGTGGCGGAGCGTCGCAGCGGCTGCGAGCCAACGCTGCAATCCGTCCGCACGTCTTTCATTAAAAAAATCTCCTTTAACAGTGGAATATCCGGATAAAATGCTGAAACCGACTTCTTCTGAAACTTCTCTGTTCTCTCACAACATCCTGGATCAATAGAGCCTGAAATGTGGAGGTTTTCAGCTTGAAACAGGCTGATGACGGCGCCTGAGAGCGCTGCATGACGTCCCGCTCTGTGGGAAGTCCTTAAAGCGACAGTATCACTTCAAAATCTCTCATCAGCCGTTAAAATTTTCACCGAAAACCAGCTTAATTTTTCGAACCGTGTCCACTTCGATGTGCCTCACAGGTTTAGAAAAAATTTTGATCAAACAAAGCGCCAGTCTCTCAGCAACTTCTCAGACAAAGGAATTCTGATGAGGGGCTGGACGACTCCTCCCACAAGGAGTGATCACAGGCGAATGACGTC
Source organism: Thalassophryne amazonica (assembly GCF_902500255.1). NCBI lineage: Eukaryota > Metazoa > Chordata > Actinopteri > Batrachoidiformes > Batrachoididae > Thalassophryne > Thalassophryne amazonica. The sequence goes on along the minus strand of NC_047111.1, from coordinate 24,242,455 downwards.
ACCGACAGGCGTGGAAAAACTCATGCATGCGCACGAGGGTTCAAGCATGTCTGACGTAAAAATATATGAATGAAATCCATATAGTTTTTGAAAAAAATTAAAAGGACCTATACTTTATTGACAGTCCTCATAATCGCACGTGATTCAAATCCAAATATTTTTATAAAAAAATAAAAAGGTCGGTTTCTTTTCTAATAGACCTCGTACACTGTGAGTGCTGACCTCCTGAACTCTACTGAAACTGACCTCTTGCGTGAGTCACGGACCGCCAGACGGTGCAAGATTCACAACTGCAAAACACCAAATGTGCAAACCGTGACAATTGGTGTACTTTTGATTACAGTTAAATTAGCATAACAGCACAGTTTTGTCATTCAGTGTTTTGACGTGACCCATAATGCAATGTGGGGGCAATACTTTGGTGCATGCGAGTAAAACTGTTGTAAAAGTTCAATTTTATGGTTCTTTCTACTGATATACAGAAATTCACATTTTCAGCAGTAATGTTACAGCATCTTTGACAAATATGACGATCCAGTGATCGCCAAAGCGAGGGAGGCTGTCAGTAAACTGCAGCCAACGCTTTTCCACCACGTTTCTGTCCAGACTGTCGTCGTGCTGGCCGAGATGTTTTTAAAGCATCGCTGTCTGTAATATTTTCAGATCTCTTTCCCTCTGATAATAGTAAAACGCAGCGGATGCAGATGGAGTTTGACAGACACACTCAGACCCATTGGTCCATTATAAAAAGAAAAACGCTTTTTGTGAGCCATCCTGTTGAATAAAGATGGTGATTCGCTCTGTGCAGATCATTTTAGTTGAAAATTGCTCACACAGACTGAACACTGGCAGAGCTTCTAAAATGTACAAATCGGAGCTGGGAAAAGCATGTTGAGTTGAAGTCATCTGTAGGAAAAGGTCCAGCGGTGTGCTTAAAAAGAAAAAAAAAAAGAAAAGAACACACCTTTCACAATGTGAGACGTTTTAAGAACGTAGAAATGCCATCAACACTTCTCCATTTTTTTTTCACTTTTTTTGCCTCAATCTTTCTGAATCTTTGTTGCCTATGGATGCAAATTCCGCATCACTGTTCCTGTTATTGGCTTTAAATTCAGGTTTGGATACAATGCAGTGGATCTGCAATACAGTTTGCCACAAGTAGCCACTCGTGAGAGGCACTTCGTGGTTGCCATGCAGGACCCAGAGTGGTTCCATGGTGTCGTAAATACGACAAAGTGTAGCACCAGCACATGCTCCCAGACTTGACTTGACCAATAAATAGGCAGTGCCGGCCACTTGATCACTGTAATTTGTTGGAGAAAACTGAAAATAACATGAATGTTTTTTTTTTTTAAAGTAACACTTCATCTGGATTATCATACATTGAAGGATGGGGTTGCTCAGGGTTCTGTTATCGGCCCACTGTGATTCTCTCTTCATATAGCAACCTGCAGGCAGTTTATATGTAGCTATGAGATTGACTTTCACTGTTATACTGATGATGTATTGATGTACATGTGCAATACATTTTGCAGAGTAAAATAGAGTCTGCGTGGGTACATTTGATCCCATTACAAATATTATTAAATTAACCATCCTCTGTTTGAGTTGATCAACTTACATGTCCACACTATAACCATATTGTAAAATCTGCAGCCTCCATCAATAATACTTTTTTTTATTTATTTACTGTGAACAGTTTTGCATCTCTTGTGCTCTATTTACCACCAATGGATCAAATTTGGAGGTGTATTTACACATGTAAATTTTGAACCATATGCCTGATTATCAGAAATCAGGTAGTGCTGAATTCTTTCAAGCCTGCTAAAATCAATATATCCTGTGTCTTCAGTTGCTGGCACACCTGACACCACAATTTCCACCATATTGGATTTCATGGGAAAGCCTAAAACAAAAATCACAGGCCACAAATTTTGTGAGCTTGTATTTTAGCAATGCTTTGATGGATTAAAACCAAACTTGAAACATGCCCTCAGGACTCCATTGTGATGAGGTACTAAAACATTGGTGTTCATCAGTGAGCTTAAGCCTAACTTGTATATTTTGTAATTGGGATATTTTAAAATTTTAAGTGTTTTAAGTATTAAAGTGTACACATATTTTAGTGTTTGGACTTTTAGACTAAATCACTTTGAAATATATCATCTGAAATTGGTATCTTCTATTTGCTGTAATTATTATTTAACAGAACACCAGAATTTTTCTCCTCTACCTTTCCAAATTCATGGCGTTCCTCTCTTTACTCGCATCCTGTGTGGGGCTTGAGCTCTGGGAAAGGTTAATCAGAGGTCAAAGTGTTGATTAAAGTTAGGGCACGAGGTTTAGTCTCTCACTCCCCCTCTCTCGTTTGCCCCCTCTTGTTCTCGCTCTCTCTTTTCTCCCATTTGCAGTCTCTCTCTTCCCCCTCTTTCGCTCTCCATTCTCTCTGCTTCTCATTTTTCTCCTCTTTCTTGCTTCTTTCTCCCCTACCTCCTCTCTTTGGAGGTGTGTCCTTCAACATCTGGACAAACTGAATACTAACATCGGGCACTCATTCATTCTCCTGTCTCTCTCTCTCTCTCTCTCTCTCTCTCTCTCGCTCTCGCTCTCGCTCTCTCTCTCTCTCTCTCTCTCTCTCTCGGTTTTCCTTCACACTCAGTATCTGTGTTTGTGGAAGTGAGATTGCACAGTGAGGAAATGTTGGCAGCTGATTTTGGAACAAGCTCAGTGATCCGCGGAGGGAAGCAGTTGTGGGATTATCATCCGGCTCATCAAGGACACCACAGCAGGATCTTCTCATAATGCTGAAAAATTGTCTTCCTCGTCATCTGCACCTTTTTTTGAAGTGAACATCAGATTGAGTACCAACTTTGGGACCCTGTTCTTGAGCCAGCTGCTCTGTCCACCAGTGTCGGTGGAGAGCTTTCCGGAGGCTTTGGGATGACGGAGGTCCTGGTGTCCGATGTGAACCTGAACTCTGTGTGTGAGCGTCTGGAGCAGCACTGCTGCGTGGACCAGAACCAGCACAGTCTGTCCAGCCAGCCGCCGACTCCTGTCCTGAGGAGGCACTCCAACACCGGGGCCAAACTCTGGGGCCGCGTCCGCAGCAAGCTGCTCAGACAAAAGGTCTCTCACGCTGCGTTTGCCTCTCCTATTCTTTTTTTCTTGCATTTGCTGTCTATTTATCACTCTGTCACTTTTCCATCTGTGTGCTCTTGTTTCTCTTTTATCTGTCGCCTGGTGTTCTTTTTGTCCCTCTGCAGTTTTGTATATTCTCTGCTGGACGTGCACACAACAGTTAAAACAAAACAAAACTGACATTTAAATTTCATCTGAAGTCATCCTGAAACATTTTCTGTTTATTGATTAAGGTTTATGTAATCTCATCTGCAAATTAAAATATGTTCGGGTTGGTTTGTCCTTTTCTCATCTGTGTATCCTGATGGGAGTTAAAATGTTACACTTTGCTGAGAAGAACGTGCTGCTGCACCACAAGTTAGTTTCCATGAATAATTTAGTAAGAAAGTATATTTTTCTTATCCTTCTCTCCTTAATATCTTCTTCATATTCACTCTTCCAATCAATCTTGCACCAATTATTGGTTTCCACTGGTTCTCTTAGAGATGCATCGCTTGCAGATGAGCGCCCCCTGCTGTTTATTCTGAGCTTCGTCTTGCTGTGTTGTAGCTGACCTTGTGCCTTTTTGGCATGTCCACAACACATTTATTTATGTATTTCTACTTGAGGAGATGATGGACAAGCGGTTAAAGTGGTGGGCTTGTGACCAGAGGATCCTCTGTTCAAATCCCTGTCAGATCGGAAAATCACTAAGAGCCCTAAGGATCTTAATCCCCAAATAACTTTTAGATATTTTCTGCATATTGTTCTTCAGAGTTGAAGTACAAGAGTTAAAGCTACAGTGTGCCATGGTGCTTATGAGCAGAAATGGAATATAGCATTCATAACTGTTCATTAGTGTATAATTATCTGCAACAGTGAGATTGATTATGTGTTTCAATGAGCCCTTCAAGTCAACATGGGAGCGGACCTCCTCATGGAAGCCACCATGGTGATACAGTAGCCCAAAAGAGTGTGAGATCAACTCTATATTTGGCATTTTGCACACTCAAAAAATGGCTCATTGGATGAACTCAATTCAGTTATGGGCAGGATTTCCATCTAATAAATATATGCAGCCCCAACTCAAATATGTAATTTAATTTAGTTGGGACTACATATATTTTTTACGTGGAATCCAGTCCAATGAGTCATTTGTTTGAGTGATATCACCAAGTGACTCCTTGGATGAACTCAATTCAGTTATGGGCAGGATTTCCATCTAATAAATATATGTAGCCCCAACTCAAATAAGCTGCATCCATGCAAGATAATTTTAGTTGGGACTACATATATTTATTAGATGGAAATCCTGCCCATAATTGAGTTCATTCAAAGAGACATTTGTTTGAGTGCAGTGTGGCTGGTAGAATGAAGGAAAAAGAAGTGTAATCAGTGGTTTCTCCCTGAGACACAGTCTACTGGTAGCTAGTTCAGGCAAGTTTGAGAACCCTTATTTTTGTGTAATACTTACTGTTTCTTATGAGAGAGAGAGAGAGAATCCCTGTGACCAAAGAAGCAAAAACATGAAGGGAAACAAAATCATGACTAGTGACAGCACAATGCAGTCTGCACCCTCACCACTAGATGACACCAAATCCTGCACACTGTAGCTTTAAAAAAAGGTTTTAATCATTCTGGGTTTTTTTTTTTTTAGAAAACTATTTTATTTCTGAATTTTCAAAATGTGATCTCATTTAGAATGGCTGTGCTGCTGTCTGGTTGGCAGAATGGTTGTAAACAAATAGCATTTAAACAGCGTTAATTGTGCAAAATGAGTTTTTAAAAAAGTGTTGGCTTAGAGGTTAAGCGGCGTTCAGGTTGCAGTGAATGACTCTTGTGTTGGAGAGTGTGTTTTCTAAAAACAGGTGCACACCCACACAGGTCCGCTCAATCGGGTTGCACGTCTTATGTGGCTGCAGAATGAAACCGCTGTGTCCGATGCACAGCGCCTACACACTGATGTGCAGGTTGTGCGTGCGGCCCTTGTTTACACTTCCAAAAGCCAGCGTTTGAGTTCAAACCCATGTGCCTGCTGGAGCGATAAGCAAAAGTTCCAGTTAAGGATTGACCTTTGCTTCATTGCTTTCTGTTGTTCATCAGAGGCCCGAGGAAGGCTGACCTCTGCTGGTACTGAGCGGGCTTAAATGGGGATTACATACCAAGTCAGGACGTTGAGTGATTGACCCCATATGTTCGACTATTGATTAATTCCCCGGCGTCCACATGGTTTAACCATTCAGGCTGTTATCAGGAATGACACTCCTCGCTGTGTCTGCATTTCATTAACATCCACATTCGTCAGCTACGCTGCAGAAACGCCGACCCAGCAGGCTTCACGTGTCACCGCTCGGGGACGTCTCTTTCATCCATTCATTCAGTGAACGGGGCTTTGACGAACACCGTTAATGAGTGAAGCCGTGCTGCAGTGTTTGTTTGCTCAGCTGCATTTTGATCTGATTTTCTGCCATTCTGTTTCTTTGTTCATTCTTCACCTCTATGAAACCGCGCAGTGTTTAAACGTGGAGTGAGACATCTGTCCAATCATTTATCTTTATTATCTGAAACGCAACATGACTGGCGTCCAGATCTGAAATCTGATTTCATACGAGTTTACCGGCCAGTCTGTGATGTGTAAAGCGTTTGTTAAACGCCATCAAGGTTTCTGTGTTATCACTTATGACATTTTGGCTGAGCTCTGTGCCAAGTTCTGCCAAGGTGGCGACTTTGCACGGCTCATGAGCAGTGATGCCGGTAACACGTTACTTAGTAACACGTTACTCTAATCTGACCACTTTTTTTAGTAACGAGTAATCTAACGCGTTACTCTTTCCAAATCAGTAATCAGATTAAAGTTACTTCTCCAAGTCACTGTGCGTTACTATTACTTTTTACATTGTGGGTCAATTGTAGCATTAAACTTGGTCCGTGGGCAGGGGGTCGGGGTTCGACTGAACTGCCCACTTTAAGTGAGCTGTGAGCTTTTCATCCGCAGTTTTCTGCAGCAGCTACGACTCGTCCTCACCTCTTAAAGCACGGTGACAACAGCACACCTGCACTGAGCTTTACAAAGACATTTTTATTCTTTATTTTCCTCCTTTATTTAGAATTCTGAGCTGAGCCGCTCCGTATCTGGTCGTTAAAAACAGTTGATCCTCTGCGACGCGTCAACAACTAACACTATTTTCCACTCAAATGCACCTAAACTCTCTTTCTGAGGACCACATGATGTGAAAACGCAATAAAACTTTCTTACCTGTAAATCTGGTCCTGTTTTCTGCATAAATAAATGTTATCCATCCTTTGTGCTCAACCACCAAAGCAGGGGTGAATCCAGATGGAATGGGGGTGTGGGGCAAGGATGTGCCCCCCCCCACAACACCCCTAGATTAACGGTCCAGTTTTGAAGCCTTTTTTTACTGCAACTACTAATACTACTTATAATAATTTCAACAAGTAAAATGTTTAGAGAGAATTTAAATGTTAGAAAGAATTTAATAGTTACATTTATAAACAATGTAGGCTAGAAATTGCAAGTTTTACTGTTACAGTGCTGTCAACCGTTAAATATGAGGTCAAGAAAGAGGTCTTTATTTTACTTTTTATAAAACAAGTATTTATTTTAATTGAAGTCAAGAAAGGGTGACTATAAAGCGAGTTTTGGCAAAACAGGTATCATTGTCATGTTGAGGTGGCAGAGGGTTGTTGTCGACAGCTGGGGAAGTAACTAAAAAAGTAACTAGTAATCTAACTTAGTTACTTTTACAACTGAGTAATCAGTAAAGTAACTAAATTACTTTTTCAAGGAGTAATCAGTAATCAGTAATTGGATTACTTTTTCAAAGTAACTGTGGCAACACTGCTCATGAGTATTGTGTGTGTTGGGGGGGGCGTAAGTTAGCAAAGGTTGCTTAAACTCGTAAACACAAACCAATTTTGAAACCTTTACAATTGTCATAACTCCAGTAGAACTCCCTTACCACTTCCGCTCTACGTGCACTTGACATGGGGCGATACAGCGCAGGTTTGCCGCTACTCAATATCTGATTTTCAGACTGATCACGTAAAGAGTTGTCAAGAGTTGAGTGAGCACGAACGAGCTCACCTGGTGTTGTAACTTTTTTCCAAGTGATGTACCTGCCCACGTGCAGAACCAGGCCAGGTGGGAGAGTAGTATGATTTCTGAAAAAGACCTGAAAGTATTTGTGAGATGTGATGGAGATGCAGGTTATGGGTGAAGGAGCTTTGAACAAGATGCGGATCAAGCTGTGTCATAGCAGAAAGGAAAGGGAGGAAAGGAACCTGTCAGATGATGTCATAAAGAATTTTAGAGGAGACAAAGGGAAAAATGAGAAAGAAAGGAAAACGATGTGAACAAAGGTATGCACTTTGAGTTCGCTTCTAGTTCAGCAGTTCACCACGTTAGCCCCTTGTGGTTGCGGAGAGAACTACAGCAAAGTTTGGTTTAGTCTTACACTTTGGACTCTGCCTGCAGCATGCACGCCTCTGTGCGCACACAAACAAATTATGTGCATCACTAACTGGTGTGATCAACATCAGCTGACCTCACGTTAACGGTGTCTTTGTTATTAAGTTGACAAACGAGTCGCTGTCCAAGTGCACGTACATTTCAGGGTACATGTGTGACAGAAATGGCTGTTTTGCGCATTCGTTTTTATAACTTTTAGAGTATTTAACTTCCTCCAACCTGCAGATATTCGGGTGTTGGTGTCACAGTATTATTGATGGAGGCTGCAGATTAGTTCCGCGGCATGCGTGGTGTTATTTGCAGTGGCTGAGAGGATCCGTGAGGTTGTGAAAGCACATGGGGGATTTGTCGTCGCTCCTTCAACTTGAAGTGACGTCTAATTAAAGCGTGGCATGATGAAATGTGAGGAGGGCGTGCTGAGGCCTCTAATTGGGCTGGAACCAGACATAATGTATTGTGTGTCGCAGCACAATAACTATGATTAAGTCCTAACAGTTGTATGTGTATTTAACATTGTGTTCTCTCTCTTGATGACCTGTTTTCTGGAAGCTTTGATTTTATGTTTTTTGGTGGCGTTGCAGCCAGATTAGATGCCGGAACAATGGAGCTGTCATGCCGACTAAGAAGTGGAAGAGGATCACATCCAGCTATTACCTCTCACCCACATATGAACTGAGGATGTTCCGTTGCAGCATGTTGATTAGTGCAGATGAGATATTCAGGTTTCATCCTTCTATTGCCAGCGAGTCCTTTAATGGCTCCTTATATAGGCCACATAAATCTCCATCTGTCCCCACCGGAGGGCAGAGTCCTTTATTGGCCACAATCCCATCGTCTGTTTCAAGATCTGTGATTGCATAATGAGCTCCGTGAGGGGCACCGACGGGTCCGTTAAGCATTCTCAGGCTGACAGAATGGAAATCTCTCAGATAAGATTGGTGTCACTTTATGTACAGCAGGTCGTGTGCAGGTCTTCCCTAAAATCAGCCAGGTGACAATTTTACCTGAAAGCACCAGCTTTAATCGTTGAGTTGCCAGGTGTTTGTTGTACTGCTGCTCATTGGAAGTTTTTGTTTTTTAGCCTCCCTTCCCAAATTAATGGTTTAAAGTGGCATGACAGAGTTTTTGGTGCCATCTAGCTGTAAGATTTCAGATTGCAGTGGGATGGTGGCAGCAGATAACAAAATTCATGGTTCAGATCCAACTGCAGTTTTTAGTTGCAGAAAGTGTCAGTTTGGGATCTGCAAAAGAAAAGAAAGGAAGGTGGAGACAGATATAACTTGGCTTGCCGAATGGTGCACCACTCAGCAGAAGTTGGTGTTTTTGTTTTTTCTTTTCTTTTTTCCAATCAGCGCGCTCAAGATTTCACAAAGAAAACATGATGCACACTCCATCCTCAGCTCCAGATATGTTGGAATAATTCTTTACATGCTTGCATCGAGCGTGCACTGTGCTACGCTGAGCACCAAGCAGCAGAGATCACCCTGTTTACAAGGTGCTCCGTTCACATGAACAGTAACCACATTTCCCCCACTCAGGTAAACACACACCTGCTTTGATTTCACTGCAGCTCTGCATTGAAATTTATGTAATTCCGACATTAAAAAAAGTCACCATGAGAATGAATTTATATTTCAGGCTGTTATGGAAGTTATTGATAACTAACAATCAACTATAGTCCATTACACTCATTACAACCCATCCAATATGCTATAATTGTGTTATCAAAGAGGATGCAGCTCAGATCTTGCAAGAAAATAAATTATGTTACCATAAGCTGCACATTATGAACACTAGTGAGTGTTTTTGCCGGTACAGCAGAATCAGTGAGGTTTATGCGACTAGCAACATGAACTTGGACGTTACTCCTCCGCTCCACTTTGTTGTATTGTTTATAGGATCAGTGGTGTCTAGATCAGTGTTTTTCAACCTTTTTTGAGTCGCGGCACCCTTTTTATATTTACAAAATCCTGTGGCACACCACCAACTAAAATAATATAATGCTATTACCTCTGGTTTTGCACAAAACCCAATTATCGCAATAGAAAATCGATACAGAAAACATCGCATTTCGAAAATCCTCAAGCATTTTGCGCTCTGATCTCAAGTAGGGCTGTCACGATTAGTAATTTCTGGAGACGATTAATTGTCAGACAAATAATTGCGATTGACGAATATATTGTCTATTTTTTTTTCTTTTTTTCCCCTTCTTTATATTCTACTATTGTAGTATAATTACACAACTCTGGAAGAACGTTTGGCTTCTGTGAGTGGAGAAACTGGGAATGGTGCAACATTTTTATTTTTATCTTCATTTTACATACAGTCCCAACTTTTTCTGATTTGTGGTTGTTTCTGTTGCATTTCTGAAATTGTTTCTCCTCATCAGTCACGTTTTGTGCTTAAACACTACATTAAGCTCAAGACTGAACAAATAAATACCTTTGGAAAATAACAGCTGTTAAAGTTCAGACTTCTCACCTGCTTTTTGTGATCTGTGCGTCTGAACATTTTTTTTGTGTGTGTGTGTGTATCTCAGTTCATTCATATATTCTCATTTTTTAAATATTTTTTAAAGATATTTGACCGTTTATTTCATCTCATGATCTCATAAATTCAGCATACGACGCGCACATGGTGTGAACAGGACGGTAACGGCAGAATCACAACTTTAGAGAAAGTTCAGAGAGAAGTAAAAGCTTCACGTTTTCGTTTTGTTAACATGTTCACTCCATTTAAAATCCTCTCTCTGCTCCGCGCTCGCTGCGCACTGAACGTGTCGCGCCTGCATTCAGGAATCTCCCTCACCCAGCCCCTCCCCTCCCTGACCCGCCCCCTCCCCTCCCTCGCAGTCTGCAGCCTGTTAACTCCGCGCGCGTGCACACACAGGCACAGACACACACGCCGACAGCTCCGCATTTTAGACGGCTTTTGAAGGAGACGGAACTGTTTTAATCGGCCGTCAGCCTCCTTGTTATTGTCCCGCCTTAAGACGAGAGCGAGGCTGCAGCACAATGACGTCAGATTCTGAGTCGTTTTATGCTTTGTGGATAAAATAAATAATTCACGGTAATCGCGAATATGAAAAATAATCGCGAATATGAAAAATACCCACGGCACCCCTGATCGCACCCCGGTTGAGAATCACTGGTCTAGATCACTCACCATGTTGCCGTCGTCATTTAAGAACTTCATCTTTGCAGACGTCGCTGAGCCTCTGTGATACCAAAGGCGGCTAGCTTGATAACTGACGTTTTATAGTCTGAAAACACATATAATCAGTACAACAGCACCCACAGTCTTGTCTCCATTTCAGTTTTGTTGTGAGCATGATTGGAAAGGTTCAGTTATTTGTATTTTCACACCTCAACACTAAATGGCTTCAGAAACACCTGTTATTTTAATGCCTATCAAATATTGTTATTGGGCAAAACAAGAATGACGACAGAGGGACCGTCTGAGTTTAATTACTATTTTAATAAAATGGCAAACTCTTTATTGGCTGTTTTTGTTTCTTTCTCTGTCAGTCTGTTTATTTGTACATTAATTGTTGTGTAAATTAGATTAGATTAGAGATTAGATAGAATTTTATTAATCCTTTAGTGAAGACTCCCTCAGGGAAACTGAGGTTCCAGCAGCATTGTATGGCAGCACACAGGGTAAGAAGCACACAGAATTTCAAAAGTAGAAGTAAAAAACAATTACAAAATGTAAATACAAATATAAATACCAGAAATACTGCTTGCTACTGACTTACTGGCTACTACTGTTGATCTCCTTCCCGTCCTCTGTCTTCCTGTTACTCCTCCTTCCCCTGCGTGAGGAGTTGTACAGTCTGATGGCCTGAGTGACAAAGGAGTTTTTCAGTCTTAGTCCTGCACTCGGGAAGGAGCAGAAGGAATGTCTGATTACTGCAGATCTTGCTGAGTTTTGGTATACTTTCATAATTAGATGAATATTTTTAAATTCTGCAAAACTGCAGGCTCCTGCGGTGTTGGACGCCCGCAACTCCAGGGGTGAAAAGACCCCAAGTTCTGTAGTTGCATGCGAACGTCAGTGGAATCCTTCTGGTATCTGGTTCGGGACTGGCACGGTGTATATCGTCTGTTTCAGCCGCACGCTCTTTTGGTGCCGAGTAAAGTTACATTGATGATCTAATGACTCTCAAAAGATACACAATACTTGCGGTAAAAACTGCACAGTGAAGTAACGACCAAACCCACAACTACACACTGAATCCCACAAAGCATCAGTGTAGACACTTCCGAGAGAAACACGAGGCGTGGACAGAAATGCAGCTGAGTCTGAGTTGTGATCGCGTCCAAGATCTGGTTGCAGCCAGGTTACATTAAATCAGACATTTGTGGGATGATGGGATAGAAGCACAGTTCATCATGTGTTTTCATTCTGTGGTTTTTAGATAATAGTTCAGGTCGTGTTATGGAAGCTGTCAGCTGTAGAACACTGACAGACGCAGCAGAGAACCTGGAAACCAGTCCACCAAATTTAATTAATTTATTTATTTGTGTTGCAGAAAACGATCTCCTCTCATGTTTAGGCAAACGTAAATCTTTCTGGATAACCTCAAATATGAATAAAATACAGTCTGGTCCATAAATATTTGGACAATGATGCTGTTTTCTTCTGTGCACAACCACAGTGGAGTTAAAATAAAATGATTGAAATGCTTGTTTGGGTTCATGGGGTTTGGGCAAATATCCCAATAACAATTTAGGAATTAAAGCCATTTTTGTCCATATGTAACTGGACAAAACAAACAGGAAGATTATTTTTATTACAAATAATCACTTTTACAGCCTTTTTTTTCTTTTGATAAGTCAGGGGACAGATCCAGGAACATTTCCAAGTCACTAAATATGTCTCGAAATTTATTTACATCAGTCATTAAGAAATACAAACAGTATGGCTCTGTATGGTAACCAATAGCACTGATCATTACGCCCAAACCGACAATCCAAAACCGGACCCTGGACTGTCTCCCGAGGTGTCAGCGCACATCCACCGGCGCGGCTCCACCTGAAGCCCGAGGCGTCAGCGCAGTTCCACCGGCGCAGCTTTACCGAGGCCCGAGGCGCCAGCGCGGAGTTATCTGACCATGGGTCCGAAGAAGGCACTGACGGCGGAGGAGGGAGACGATATCAAGAAGTCCCTGGACTTTTTGTCTGAGGAAATCTCTGTGGTTAAAATGCAGCAGAAATCCATTATGGAGCTGGTGGAAGAAGTGAAGGCTCTCCGGATCCAGAATGCCGAGAAAGACCGGCGTCTGGTGTACCTGGAGAACCGTGTTGCGGAGTTGGAACAATACACAAGGATGAACGATGTTATTATTACAGGAATTCATATTAAACCTCGATCCTACGCACGGGCGGTGTCAGAAGACAGCGGAGGGGAGGCCAACGAGCAGGAGGCCAGCTCAGTGGAACAACAGGTGGCTGACTTCCTGCAATCTAAAGGTATTCAAATGGACTGTAATAACATTGAAGCGTGCCACCCCCTGCCCAGGAGAGAGGATGGAGACAAGCGAGCAGTTATAATGAGGTTTGTCAACAGAAAACATAAAACGGCATTGTTAAAACAGGGACGGAAACTCAAAGGAACAAACGTATTCATCAATGAACATCTGACCAAAAGAAACGCAGACATCGCCAGGAAAGCTCGTTTCTTAAAAAAGCAGGGAAAAATTCAACAGACATGGACATCCAACTGCAAAACATTTATCAAATTGAATGGAACACCAGAACAAGCGAAGGTTATGGTAATCAGGAACATCGAGGATCTGGACAAATATGACCAATAAGGTATGAGGACACAAACACATCACAACACCATGACACAAACCAGAGGAATCTATTCATCTACTACCTATTCATCTACATCTGGAGACAAGAAGGATATAACTCAAAGGATTGCTGATCATGGAAAAGTAGAACTGAGAACATTTAAATACACAGACCACAATGTACTGGACTTGGAGCACGATATAGACCTGGACAATAATTTCTTCTCAAATATCAATGACAGTTGTTGCTATTATACAGATGAACAGTTTAATCGGATCATTAGAATGGATAACAAATTATCAATAATCCATTTCAACAGCAGAAGTCTATATGCAAACTTTAACAACATTAAAGAATATTTAAGTCAGTTTAAAAAAATATTTAACATAATTGTTATATCAGAAACATGGATCAATGAAGATAAAGGAATGGATTTTGAACTGGATGGATATGAATTTAATTGTGTAAACAGAAAGAGTAAGAGTGGAGGAGGAGTGGCTGTGTATGTGGATAAGAACATGGATTATAAAATAGTAGACAATATGACAACTGTGATTGATAACTTATTAGAATGTATAACTATTGAAATATGTGAAGAAAAAAGCAAAAATGTATTAGTCAGCTGTATATATATAGAGCACCAGGATCTTGTATTGAAACATTCACTGACTGTATGGGAAAAATGTTCTCAAAAACTAATCAAAAAACTGTGTTCATTTGTGGTGACTTAAATATTGATCTGCTCAATCCAAATAAGCATGAAATAACAGATGAATTTATCAGTATAATGTACAGTATGAGTTTATATCCAAAAATCACCAGGCCAAGCAGAATTACATCCCATAGTGCTACCTTAATTGATAATATATTCAGCAATGATATTGAGAATAACACTGTGAGTGGATTATTAATCAATGACATTAGTGATCATCTACCAGTTTTCATCGTTTATAATAGAAACCATCGAGGAGAAAATAAAATACAGGCGAGTGCGGACAGAGGAAAACATGAACACACTAAAGAAGGATTTACAGGAGCAAAACTGGGAAAAGGTATACAGTGAAAGTGATGTTGATAGTGCATATGAAACTTTTTTACAAATATTTACATCATTATATGATAAAAATTGTCCAATTAAACAAGACTACAGAAAACAAAAAATCCAAGCTCGACCATGGATGACGAAAGGGTTACGAAAGGCATGTAATAAGAAAAATACACTGTATAGAGAATTCATAAAACTAAAGACTAAAGAGGCAGAAAATAGATATAAGAAATACAAAAATAGATTAACTAATATTATACGGGTATGTAGGAAGGAATATTATAGTAACATTATATAATAACAAAAACAATATTAAAGGAATATGGGATATAGTAAATAGCATTATCAAAAATGGTAATAAAAAACAGAGTTACCCTCAGTATTTCATTGATAATAATGTCAAGAAGGAAAATAAGGATGAGGTAGTCAACGGTTTTAATAATTTTTTGTAAATATTGGACCAAGCTTGGCAGAAAAAATTCCCGATTCCCAACCTGAGGATTGGGATAATAATCTCATAGAAAGAAATCCCTGTTCAATGTTCCTCACAGCAGTGGATGGAAAAGAAATTATAGACATTGTGAATAATTGTAAATATAAAACATCTACCGATTTAAATGAAATTGATATGGTGGTGGTAAAACAGGTCATTGAATGGATTGTAGAACCATTAACATACATCTGTAACTTCAAACCGGTAAATTTCCCAATCAAATGAAGATAGCTAAGGTTGTGCCGCTGTATAAGACTGGGGATAGACACCACTTCACAAATTATAGACCTGTTTCTTTGCTTCCACAATTTTCCAAATTATTAGAAAAGTTATTCAATAATAGATTAGACAAATTCATAAATAAACATAAATTACTTACTGATAGTCAATATGGATTCAGAGCACATAGTTCAACATCACTTGCATTAATAGAATCAGTTGAGGAGATTACAAACGCCATAGACCACAAATTACATTCAGTTGGAATATTTATAGACCTTAAAAAGGCTTTTGATACAATCAATCATGACATATTAATCAATAAACTTGAACAGTATGGGATTAGGGGGTTGGTGTTGCACTGGGTGAGAAGCTACTTAAGTAACAGAAAACAGTTTGTGAAGTTGGGGGAATATACATCATCATGCTTGGACAATGCTTGTGGCGTCCCACAGGGGTCAGTATTGGGTCCAAACTGTTTCTAATTTATATAAATGATATTGTCAATGTTTCCAAAATATTAAAATTAGTATTATTTGCAGATGACACAAGCATTTTTTTGTTCAGGGGGGATTTGCAGGAGTTACTGAGGAGGATCAGTATAGAAATGGGAAAATTGAAAATATGGTTTGATAGAAACAAATTATCATTAAACTTAAGTAAAACAAAATACATGTTATTTGGCTATTGTAATTTAGACATACAGGTTCAGTTACAAGTCGAGGGGGTAGATATTGAAAGGGTACATGAAAATAAGTTTCTGGGGGTGATAATAGATGATAAGATAAACTGGAAGACTCATATAAAACATATACAAAGTAAACTGTCAAGAAGCATTTCAGTTCTAAACAAAGCGAAACATATTCTGGACCACAACTCACTCTGCATTCTTTACTGCTCACTGGTTTTACCATATTTACAGTACTGTGCAGAGGTATGGGGTAATACTTATAAAGGTACAACACAATCACTATCAGTAATGCAGAAAAGAGCTATAAGAATTATTCATAATACTGGCTATAGAGATCATACAAATCCACTATTTTTACAATCCAAATTCTTAAAATTCACAGACTTGGTTCATTTTCAAACAGTACAAATTGTGTATAAAGCAATAAACAATTTACTTCCAGCAAATATTAAAAATATGTTTTTTAACAGATCAGGGGATTACAGTCTGAGGGGGAAATTTAATTTAAAGCATCAGTGGGCACGAACAACATTAAAAGGTTTCTGTATTTCTGTCTGTGGGGTGAGGATGTGGAACAGATTGGGAGTGGGGCTCAAGCAATGTCCAAGCATGAACCAGTTCAAACAGCGGTACAAAAATATGTTTTTTTCTAGGTATAGGGAGGAGGAAGGGTAATGAGGGTTAGGGTGTTTTTGTTTTTTGCTTCGGCTTGTAAATATATAGTATTTTGTATGTAAGTAGGTATGTGTAGGTGTATATTTATGTTTGTGTATATATGTGTGTATATATGTGTATGTATATGTGTGTGTATGTATATGTGTATATATATAGATATATATAGATATATATAGATATCGGTTTAGGTGTGTAGGAATCTATGTGTATATGTGCCAAAGGGTATTACTGGTTGTGGGGAAGAAGGGGTAGGGATAAATAAGCTGATGCTTCACCCTACCCCTTTTCGGACATGTTGGGTACACAGTAGGAACTTTTTTGTTGTTGTCTTTACTGATCTATCTTGTAATTGTTGTTGTATCAAATGTTCGAAATAAACAGTTTTCATTCATTCATTCATATGGTAAATCTGCTCGGCGCAGACAGTTCTGAGAAACCGAGTGATGCGTGAAGGAAGCCACAAGACACCCATGACAAGTGTGGAGGAGCTACAGGCTTTTGAAGATGGGTGTGGTGGAGCTTTTGTTATCGCATTAATCGTGTGAAATTTCTGCCTCACTTTTCTAGAAGGCATGTGGGAGACTTCAAGCCAGATTTGACCTGTTTCTTTGAAAGAAAATCCCCATTCATAGCAGTTTTTATTCATTGTAACTATAATTAGAATGGCTTAAATGCAAAGGACAAATTTGTATATATGCACACTAACGATAAAGGCTTTTCTTCTTCCATTCAGATTTAGATTAGATAGAATTTTATTAATCTCTTGGAAGACTCCCTCAGGAAAACTGAGGCTCCAGCAGCATTGTATTGCAGCACACAGGGTAAGAAGCACACATATTAAAAGTGAAAGTAAAAAAAAAAAATGCAAATAGAAATGCACAAATAGCGGCACGGTGGATTCTTGGTTAGCACTGTTGCTTCACAGCGAGAAGGTCGTGGGTTCAATTCCCATGGCCTTTCTGTGTGGAGTTTGCATGTTCTTCCCGTCTTCCTCCGGGTGCTCCGGTTTCCTCCCACATCCAAAGACATGCGGGTTAGGTGGATTGGGATCTTTAAATTGTCCGTAGAGGTGTGCCCTGCGACAGACTGGCATCCTGTCCTGGGTGTACCCCGCCTCGCGCTCTATGGCTGCTGGGATAGGCTCCAGCTCCCCTTGACCCTTAAATGGACTAAGCGGTAGAAGATGAATGAATGAATGAAATGCACAAATATAAATACCAGAAATACTTCTTGTTACTGGTTTACTGGCTACTGCTGCTCCTCTCCTTCCTGTTCTCTGTCTTCCTGTTCCTCCTCCTCCCCCCGAGTAAGGAGTTTTATAGCCTGATGTCCTGAGGCACAACAGAGTTTTTCAGTATGTTGGTCCTGCACTTGGGAAGGAGCAGTCTGGCTGAAGAGGCTCCTGTGGCTGCCGATGACTGTGTGCAGAGGGTGACTGACGTCGTCCATAATGTCCGACAGTTTGTCCAGTGTTCTCTTCTCTGCCACCGTCACCAGAGAGTCCAGCTTCGTGCCAACATTCTCCTTCTTTTTGGCAAGAAAACTGATCAGCTCTAGACTAGAGTGTCCCATGTGTCAAACTAGAGATAAATTTTCATATCTATTGCTCCACTCCACCAAGAAGCTGTACGACTGACTATAGAACAGAGTAAGATGCACTATTTTATGTCTCTAACTATGGACACAGAAGCCTATAGTGCCTTTAGAGGTTGCCCGGCATCTTGTTAGCTTCCCTCACGACTCTCCTTCTTGCACAGTAACTCAGTGTTTGAGAACAGATTTGGAGGGAGGGTGTATGTTAGTGGCTCTAATTGCAAAATGTTTAATGTAATGGACTAGAAGCGTGTCGTCTTTAATTTCAGCTCCACTGTGTTAGTGCACACATGCAAAAACACACACAAAAAACAAAGTGCCACTGACCCAATACTTATGGACCTGCCTATATTGTATGTGTTGCTGTTTGATGGCATTTTTATCATCAGCTCTGAAGTGCAATATTTAAGAGGTTTGTTGTTCCGTCGCTCTTTGTTGCTGGTTAAGAGTGCATCAGTGTTCTTTCCGTGCTGCAGGTGCGCTGGTTTCGCATAAATTCAGTTTGTGTGTTGCTGTTTTCAGGCCGTGTGTGAAGTGTTTGCCGCCTGCAGAGATGCTGCACCACTCTGCAAATCACAGGCCTGTGCCGGCTGAAAACCTGCAGTGATTGGCTGGGAAAAAAAGGATGCGACTGGAGAAGGCCACATGGCAACAGAGTCAAAGCGCTCATACGGCCGCAGTGACATCAGCAGCTGCTGACTAAAGAGGCTCGCTGATGCACGTTTAAGCATCATGCAGCCTGTGCAGGTCATGTGTCTAAAAATAGTCCCAGCACTCTCTGAAGTAAATTTAGTGCAGCTCGATAAAAAGGACTTGATCTTTGAACAACCAAAGAACTGAAATCCAGGATTGGCCGCAGCCAGGCACTAATTAAAGGCCCAATCAAAAGCTTTTTGGTGTTGTATGAATATTTAATCAGGCGGAGAATGGCAGTGAGAAACACAAGAGAAACTCATTAATTTGGTACATCAAAAGATTGGGTTTTGTTTTGACCATCGCCAGTTTGCTCTCCATCAATGGTAGCGCAGAGCTAATTAAGTGTATAGGGATTTTATTAGCGCAGTAATTAAGTGTGTTTTAGTGACGCCGGGAGATACTTAGATCTGCTGCTGGATCAGGAAGAGGAAAAAATGATTTTGGAGTCTTTAAAAATGTAAAATGAAACAACATTTGTGCTTAATTTCAAGTCAGAGATGAACGATCTCCTATTAAATATAGGAAAGTTTAAACTCAGGTTGGGGAGGGGTGACGGAAAACTCCAGAAATCTCAGATAAATGTCAGTCATGTTTCTGAAAGTGCATCATTTTGCATGCAGACTGATGCCTCAGGCTGCCAAGGAGCCTCTGGGCCAGGCATGGTCTTCTAAGAGGAGACATTTTGTTTGTTCTGCATGTGACACACACGTTTACTTCTGTGTCGGCTGGTTTTTGCTTAATTTTAGCTGTGACCTTCCAAGAAATAAAGTTCGCTGATGTGTAAGTACATTTTTATAGCTAATTTTTCCTTAAGATAACATCACTTATCAGTTAATCTTTAAAATTCAGGAAACAAACACAAAAAGGATTTGTTTTGGTCCAAATTGTGGCTTTACTGAATGAATAAATGATTTTAAAGCATTTTATTCTCAAGCAACATGCTAACCTTCTGTGACAAACTGTTAAACAGTTTTAATATAGCTGTTTTCCTACCATACATTTATGTTTGAACTGCTAAGGTTTTTTTTAGCTTGTTTTTGTTGTAAAAGAATAACTGTTAAAAAAAATTAAAATCCTGGTTTGATTTTAATCCGCCTTTAAAGCTGGTTTGGGAACCTGATCTGTGTTCACATTTAGTCCTGAAGATGTGCAATGGGATTTTATCCCCAATATACTCCATTTCTCCACATAAAATAAATAAACGAAATGGTTGGTAAGGTAAGATTACTTGTGTGAAGCACCTTGAGGCAACTTTGTTGTGATTTGGCGCTATATAAATGAAAATAAATTGGAAAAAAAAATCTGGTGGATGAGCAACTGTGCTGATAAAACACCATAATTCATCGGCTATGTTGTAATCCTGTGGAGGTCAGAGGTCACGGTGTCTGTCTGTGTACATCACAGCTTTCTGCTTTTTTCTTTGCAGCTTCTTCTTCTTGCCAGAAATCAGGCAACATCGTGAAATGAACCGCCGGCCTTCTGTTGAGGCGATGTTTGCTTTTTGAGGGGTTTAAGGCCGATGACGTGATGATATGTGTGAGTGAGAGGACAGGGGTCATCGGAAATCATCAGGGGTCAGTAGGTTTTACTGCAGATATTAAAGAATGAAAGTGAGCAGCATCACAACATGAAGGTTTCTCTCTGAAACCTGCAAAATGTGTGCATTGAATTCTATATAAGGAAAAATATTTGCGTTTGCTCGCTGCCAGCTGGAACAAATCCTTTTGGGCACTGGGGCCTGTTAGAGTTGACGTTTTACTGCACTTTGGGCTGAAGTCTCTTCTGGACTTTTTACATTGTTTTGTTGAACGTAGAAACCTTGTTCACTCCAAAATGCCAGTTAATGTCAATGAGATATTTTGACTTTTAGTTTTTTGGTGGGTTTTTTGTTGTTGTTGTTGTTGTTTTTTATTTCCCCAGCACATGCACACATGAGTGCATAATCTATTTTCTGTGAAAGAAAAATAAGAAATTGGTCACTGAGATGTAGGAGGCAAAAGCTGGCCTGGTGTCTGCAGAAAAAGTCAAGAAATGCACAGAAAATATCTGCAGTGCATGTTTCTCTTTATCTTATTTGTCATTTCCCAACTAAATAATTATGTAGTGTCCTTTTCGCCTCTGTCGACACTGATTTGATTATTTATATTTGCAAACTGTTTTTTTTTTCTTTCACTTTTGATAATCTGTGTGCTTCTTACCCTGTGTGCTGCTGTACAATGCTGTTGGAACCTTATTTTCCCTGAGGGAGTCTTCCCAAGGGATCAAGAAACTTGTATCTAATCTTTTTTTTTTTTTTTAATTTAACAATTACATTGTTAAATTTAAATCAGGATAAATCCTCTTCCAGTTACATTTTGTCTGGTTTTGTGTCCCACAGTTTCTGAACTGCTCCCAGAAGTCTAATTTAAGCCTGAAATAAATCACTGTGCAACAGCTGAAGGCCTTATATGTACACAAAGCACATTTGCATGTAATATCTTATACGTTATAAATGGCATAAATAATCACAACTGTTTGCATCCTTTAGTCTCTTGGATTATTTATTTATTGAAATTTAAACATAAAAAATTAGCTTAATTGAAGAGAGGGTTTCCAGAGAGGTCACTGAGCCTACCCGCTGGTTGTAAAGGATCCTCTTAGGTTTTACAACCCTTTTTGACTCCATTCATATTTAATTAGTTTTTTTTTTGTTTTGTTTTGTTTTTGTTTGTTTGTTTGTTTGTTTTTTAGGGATGTGAGGGAAGAAATCAGTGGAAGGACATTTTCTTTTTTCGTGAAGGGTTAAATAAGTACTGGACTTCTGCCTAAAGTCACATAAAGACGCTGTGTCAGTGATTACCTGTCCCCTGTCTTGAACCCCCAACCCCACGGGGAGTGCAGTCTCCAACAATAATAGGAACGCGAGAAAATTGGGCCAAATAGTCTTTTTACGAGGGAATGAAATACGCTCACTGAGAACTTTTAATGGTTGCGGCTTAATGCTGACAGTAAGACATGTGCTCGCCCAACAGTCGTTAAAGTTCTTATGACATAACGGCGTAGAAACTGAGAGGGCCATAAAAAAAGCCATTAGCCGCTGTTGGTCTCGCACAGTCGGGAGCACGCTGGAGAAGAGACTCCGGGAGGCCGTACTTACAACAGGTTCTCAACTATCACGTCTCAGGACTCCTTTCTGAGGGCTTCAGGGGACGTATGCGATCCAGACTCCGAGAATTTGTGTGGGGAAGTATGGCCGGTGTGCCTCAGCCAATCTGGAGCCTGTAGACCCCCCGAGACGCTGCAGAGGGCATCTGGGGGAAACATAAGTGGCATCATTCCCTAAAAATGTCTCCACTGAACCAGAACTCCAGACATGGTTTACAAAAAAAAAAAACAGCTCCACTTTAAAAGCTATAAAATGTGAATAACAGACAACTTTATTTTCTCAGTTAGTGACTTGTTGTCTCTTTATATTTTGGTCTTTATAAACTGTTAAGGAAGACTGATTTCAGTCTGCATACACAAAAACAGGGCATTCTTTGCTGCCTCAGTTTGGTTTCCATAACGCTCTGATGCACAGATGTATTGATGATGTGATTTGATTAATGATTATTGTGTCCTTACAGAGTATTATTCAGTATATTTATGTGTCTGTTGTCTGTGGATATTCAGACTGGGCTTGACCTCGTACAAATTGTCTTTCAGTTGGATCCACAGACGGTTCAGTCCAAAAACTGGCACATGGACGTTATAGAGATGAATGGGGTGAGACCATCTCAAATGTTTGTCTAACAGAATGATTCCAGTATGTCGATTGTGGTACACAGTCTAAATATCATCATGTGGTTTGTTGTGTTTGGCCAGTTTTTCTGACTAGGCAATATTTTATACAGGAAAGGCTATAGTCCGTATTAAAATTATTGGCATGTACATAGTTGGGGGGGGGGGGGGGGGGAGTGGTTAGTGTGCCCATGCCACATTTCTCCATGTAATGCAGAGTTGCATGAGGAAAGGCATCTAGCATAAAACTTGTGCCAATTCACCGTGCAGATCCACCTCGGAACCGCTGTGGCGACCCCGAGTCGAAAACAAGGGAGTGGTCAGAGGGACTTACTTACTTTGCATATTTCAGAATGACATCAAAATTAAATTGTAATTTTTTTGTATCTAATGAAATTTGCTGAATTATTCAACAACTAAATACTTTCACATCATCAATTAACAAAAAACATACAGGCATAAAATATAAGCTGGGCCCGGGTATTGGCTCCATGGAGGTTCCAGGTGCCCACCTCGGGTTTGGACCTGGACACGGCCATGCATTGACTTATGGTGACAGTTAGAACTGCAGAGCATCAGTTCGTTGACATGCGACCAAATGAAGCCCATAAGGAAAAGAAGAGCCTCTCTTCAGTAAAACGGTGGCGATTTCAACATATTGTGGATCTTCTTTGCTGAAATCAAAGGATTACCAAGACATTTCGGTACCAGATCTGTTGCTCAGTGCCAGAACACCTTGTTCAAGGTAAAGGTCTCGAATCTTTCACCAAGGCGAGGACCCAAAGTGTACATTCAACAGCACAAAGGAAAGGGTGGACAATTTTAAAGTGTCCAGCAGTGAGTCCTGACATAAATCCCGCTGAAAACCTTCATAGAGAGCTGAAATCTGCCACTGGGGTACAACAGACTCCTGTAAGAGCAGTGGAAGAAAGTGCCAGCAGACAATTACATGAAGCTTCTCGATGGCTACAGGAAATGTGAAGAAGCTGTGGCTGTTGGCAAAAAAATTCTGCAACCAAATATTAGTGAAGGCACCAATAACTGTGTCCAAAGTACATTTTGTGTATGTATTATTGTATATTTGTTCACTAACCTTGTACATGTGAAAATAATTGATGTAATTATACTAAAATGGTTCATTTACATTTATTTCTGAAGATATTCTGACTTTTCTACTTGAAAATCACAGGTGTCAATACTTTAGACCAGAACTGTATTTAATCAACACTGAAGTTCAGACAAAGTGGAGAATTCAGCTAAATGTAGCACGTTTTAAAAGGTCCCTTAGTAACTGTTTGTTATTCTCATCAGATCAAGGTGGAGTTCTCCATGAAGTTTACAAGTCGAGACTTAAGCTTGAAGCGAACGCCGTCCAAAAAACAGAGTGGGGTGTTTGGAGTCAAAATCAACGTGGTGACAAAGTAAGTCCACTCTCACACTCCAGACAGACAATGTCCTCAAGCCTCAATTAGTAACTGTTTTATGATACACACACCCACAATAACAACAAAAAAAGAATAGCACACGCTGGAGTTTATACCTGGATCGAGGACCAACATTAAACCAGATCAGCCTCTGGATCCTGATCAAATTATAACTGAGGACAGTCAGTCCATAACTGCTGTATATGAGTATAGAAGAGGTGGATCTGTGGGATCAGGACTGGACTACCAATCTATATAACTGGGTTTGTGTCCAGATGAGTGCTTCAGACTACCTGTTTGGGTCTTTATATACAAAGTCCCAGTCCCCCCAGCTGTAAAGGGTCCTGGCTTTGGCTGGGGAGGTAACCTGTGTCAGGCTAGCGTCCCGTCCAAGAGGAATCATAGACTCACATGCACTTCACACTACGGAACCTGCATATAAGCACCGGGCCTGTATAACACCTGGATATGAGCTTTTAGCAGGTGGCTGTGTTGGATTGGAGTTTGACTACCAAATTGTAGGCTAAGGTTTGATTTCAGGTGTGTGCTTCAGGTTAATGACGCAGGATTGACACTGCTCTCTTTTTTTTTGGTGCTCTAACAGAATTGTTTACAATATTGTCAGGCATAGCTGGGACCCCTTTACCCTATAGTCACATTAGCTACAGGAAAAAGGGAAAGCTCCAGCTGCCGTTCACTTTCAGCCAGATTGAGTGTTTTACAGTGATGAGACAAGGGCTCATTATACTGCCAGTCCCCACCCTAGACCCCCTTATGCTTGATCACTGCTGACACTGATGATTATGTCTACAGGCGCGAGCGCTCCAAGGTGCCTTACATCGTCCGCCAGTGCATTGAAGAAGTGGAGAAAAGGGGGATTGATGAAGTAGGAATCTACAGGATCTCAGGGGTGGCCACTGATATCCAGGCCCTCAAATTAGCGTTCGACACCAGTAAGACTCCGCCCAGATTATATGAAGACTTTGTGAAAGCTGTTATGATTGTAAAGTTCTGTTGCACAAGAGTCTTTTGCAATCTGTCACGCTGGTGTTACATCATTAATACCCAGCCCGCCTACAGCTCTCGTTGTGGATGTGGGGATGGAATCATTCCTGGAAAGCAGCTGTGGTTTTGTGAGTCGTGTGATCAGGTCCTGGTCTAATCATCCATTCTTGTCTGCAGATACCAAAGATATCCTGGTGATGTTGAGTGACATGGACATCAACGCCATCGCAGGAACGCTGAAGCTCTACTTCAGGGAGCTGCCGGAGCCTCTGCTCACCGACCGCCTCTACCCCGCCTTCATGGAAGGCATAGGTGCGACCTTTCACCCAGTGACCTTGAAGCTTTATGCCAGGAAGTGTGTTTGTCTTTAGTGAGTCACTCTAGAGTGTTAACAGGGAGTTGTAGTTGTCTGGCTGAACAGGCTGGAGATAAAGCTAAAAATCTGTCATGGGACTGATGATTCGATGTTCCTCCTTTTTCAAAGCTCTCTCAGACCCAGCAGCCAAGGAGAACTGCATGATGCACCTCCTGCGCTCTCTGCCTGACCCCAACCTCATGACCTTCCTGACCCTGCTGGAGCATCTTAAAAGGTACACACACACAGGTCTAGAATCTTTGGTCAGATTTAAATAACCCTCCCTGAATTAAAGCGTTTTACACCAGTAAGTCAAGTTTTGGAGGTTCACTGTGCCAACCAACTACATAAAAAAAAACATTCACTTTAAACACCCATAAAATAGACATTCAAACATATACCAGCTCTAGTAGAACCGTCCAATAAGTCTGGTGCTGCAGGTCACTGCATCCTCCAGCCAACCTGAGTCCTGGATGGCAACCACAATGGTGCGCAGTTGGTTCATCTCCACATCTCAGAAGTAACCAGGATCCTCCAAGAAGACCTGGTAGCACAGACATCTAGTCATCAACTCAGGTCACTGGTCTCACAACCAAATACTAAGACGTGAGGCACCAGGACCTTAAGGACTTGGACCTTCGTTCTCCTGTAGAGACATCAGGATTACCAAACACCTCTGTCCAGCGACCTCATGACTACTTAAGCTCTTCCCAGGCGTCTCTCAATCTCAAAGACAGAGGACCCAAAGACGTGAATGTCACTGCAGAGATAAGTGAGTTTCTCCTCAAGTTCAACAACCTGATGTGCACAAATTAATAATAATACTAATAATAATAAGAGTTAGTCTCTTAAAGGTCCAAAATAATCCCAAGGAAAAGAACATCAGTAATTCAGAGTTCCCTCTCTATCTTTGCTTGTTGTACGGGAGATAACAGAACATGCAGAAACCTCAGGTCACCACTCTCAAAAGGTGCTGCAAAAAACACACACACTGATGCAGAAACATTCTGATATCACCATGTGTTCAGATGCTACCAAGAGTGCCATCATCATGGAGCTAACAGTGCCAGAGGAGAACCTTCATGCATACACCAGAGAGGAGTGTAAATATTGAGACGTGTTGGAGTAGGAAGCAGAGACACGTGCAACATTCAGCATGTCCCAGCTCCCATGCAGAGATGAACTGAGACAGGTGCAGTCACTAAAGTGACTTGAGAGAATTCTCTGGATACTTTAAACAGTGTGGTCTGAAGGACACATCATCAGCAATCAAATTCTACATTATTGCTGCACTCAGAGTTAGCTGCATCATCTGGCTGTGCAGGAACACAAACTTATTCCAACAAATAGAATTCATACAAAAACAGAATTATGCTCAGCGGGAAAAGTGTCGATTTAGCGCTCATAAATCTGTTTAACCCTCTAAAGTCTGATTGGAACCCAGAGGGGCCTGAACAGAAATTGCAGAAAGCTTGAGTAATATTCTGCATCAAGGTGAAATTATACTAAAAGTCACAGAACTTGAGTGGTCGTCAAGGTCAAGGTGGTGTTCTACACAAAAGTTGCATTATGCCAAGATTCTCCAATTACAACCACTGACGCCTGTAACAGTCAAACGTTTGGAACAAAAAATGTATACAAAATGCTGTTGTGCTGTCATTAATGGTAGTTGTGCAGTAGGTGGAGATATTGCTCCATTTCAAGAACCTTGAGTACAGGCTGCTGTGGGACACAATGACCAACCTGTTGCATATAAATATATATATGTGTGTGTGTGTGTGTGTGTGTGTGTGTGTGTGTGTGTGTGTGTGTGTGTGTGTGTGTGTGTGTGCGTGTGCGCACGCACAATATTCCATTTATGGCTTTGATCTTTTTTTTATTTATATCATGTTGCAGAGATTTGTTTTTATTGTGAGTTTAAAGAGCATAATTTTAGTTTTTTAATAGAGAATTCTTATTTAGTTGGTTAGTAAGCTATTTGGAAAAATGCTTTAAAAAAAAAAAGCCCACACTGTTGTGTGCCCCTGTATATCCTCACCAGTAATTTGCCAGTGCAGCTCCTGTGCACACCTGGCATCAACCTTTGACCCAACCTGACCTTTGCCCTCCCTGACTGACTGTTCCTGCAGGGTGGCGGAGAAGGAGCCCGTCAACAAGATGTCCCTCCATAACCTGGCCACAGTGTTTGGCCCCACGCTGCTCAGGCCCTCGGAGTCGGAGAGCACGAAAGGACAGAACATCACCTCCGCCTCTGACATCTGGTCACATGATGTCATGGCACAGGTACCTGCAGAATTTGCCCAGCACATTGTGAGTTTGTGCACACTGTGCACTTGTTTTTTGTTTTAAGACCAGACTGAAAATCATTTTATCAGCTCAGTTAAAAGCTAAAAGTTGATAAAAACTAATATTGCATGAAATGACCCTTTAAAGTGGAACCCAGAAAGAACAGCTGGCCCAAGCAGAGGGTCACCCCTTTGAGTCTGGTCTGCTTGAGGTTTCTTCCTCAGAGAGATTTTTTCCTTACCACTGTTGCTCTGGGGGTTGGTGAGGTTAGAACTTACCTGTGTGAAGTGCTTTGAGGCAACTCTGTTGTGATTTGGCGCTATATAAATTAAAATAAATTGAAATTGAAACAGCTGTTAGAACGATAGCAGAATCCGTGATTAATTTGACTTTCCGATGATGAGTGTGTTGATAAAGCTGAATCTTGCTCTCTGTTTAATAGGTTCAGGTACTTCTCTACTACCTGCAGCATCCTCCCATCTCCTTTGCCGAACTGAAGCGGAACACGCTCTACTTTTCTACTGACGTTTAATCCCGCCCACCTCTTCTGGGAAGCGGTTTCCAGGTGTCGCGGAGGCGGGCCGAGAGTGTGAGAGACTCCGTACATGTCTTCGTCTCCGCCCCCTCACCTCTCCTCCCAGCAGGCAGCTCGTCTCCACTTTCCAGCCTCCGTCCCGCCGCTCTCCTTCAGCCGCCCGGAGAAGTGGATTTTCTGCTCTCGTGCTCACATTTCACGTCATGCTTCTGTTGTGAAGGATGCAGAGGAGTTCATGTCTCTTGGCAAACACACATGAAACGCGGGACTACAATAGGCGGAGTCGGGCGGTGAAAATGCCCAAAGCCTGGCGTGGCGACAGTGGATCACGATGACCTGGCGTCACCTCGTGAGCCCTTTTCTGGCGTTGTTTCAGTGATCTCAGAAAGCAGCTGATTCAGCGTACTGTGTATTTTTCCTGTTGAAAGGCATTCCAGAAAAATAGCATTCAAATGCTGTACAGTTTAGTTCAAAAGCCTTTTTTTTTTTTCGTCTCTGGGTTTGTGCACGTGGTGGAGGCAGGTGCAGTGCATGTGAGAGTCTGTGTGAGTGTGCGTTTAAAAGGGACCACAAGATGTTTTGAGGCTTGGAAGCAGCACTTCTGCCAACCCAGTGAGTCTTGGCCAAATTCGCCCTATTTATTTTAAATATATATATAAAATACGTGTGCCTGTACAGTTCAGTGCAACTAGAGAAATGCTGTAAGGAGTCAGTTTCTGGAGTTTATTCAGGTAGTGATGTTATTTTTAGTTTGATTCACCACGTCACTGGACGCCTGACGGTTTGGTCGGAGTGTGACGTGAGGGGTGTGTGATCTCTAGCTCGGTTTGTGTAGAAGCCTCGTTGCATGTTCGGCTCGTCAGCTGAGTGAGAGCTCGCTGGCTCAAGCCCATCTCTGCTGTGTACAAAGCCAACCTTTCTGCTATCAAGTCCACAGCTTCACCACAAATACTGTCAGCACTGCTAGATGAGTACTATTTGATATTTTTAATATAAGATTAAAATAAAACATCTATTTTACTTCCTTTGAGAAGATTTCCATTTACTGTAATACTGAGGGTAAATGTCAATGTGAACTTTTTTTTAAGTAATATAAAATTTACCAAAAACCTGTCATGTCTGTTTTATTTCATGCTGTGTTTTCATGACTGAAACATTTACACACACTACAATTTTGGACTTTGGTTTTCTGAGGAGAAATCACTCACATGAATGCAGAATATTTAGAATCACCGGCCTCGGAGGATGTTCATTCAGTTGTTTAATTTTGTAGAAAAAAAGCAGATCATAGACATGACACAAAACTAAAGTCATTTCAAATTGCAACTTTCTGGCTTTAAGAAACACTATAAGAAATCAAGAAAAAAAGATTGTGGCAGTCAGTAACGGTTACTTTTTTAGACCAAGCAGAGGGAAAAAAATATGGACTCACTCAATTCTGAGGAATAAATTATGGAATCACCCTGTAAATTTTCATCCCCAAAACTAACACCTGCATCAAATCAGATCTGCTCGTTAGTCTGCATCTAAAAAGGAGTGAGCACACCTTGGAGAGCTGTTGCACCAAGTGGACTGACATGAATCATGGCTCCAACACGAGAGATGTCAATTGAAACAAAGGAAAGGATTATCAAACTCTTAAGAGGGTAAATCATCACGCAATGTTGCAAAAGATGTTGGTTGTTCACAGTCAGCTGTGTCTAAACTCTGGACCAAATACAAACAACATGGGAAGGTTGTTAAACATACTGGTAGACCAAGGAAGACATCAAAGCATCAACACAGAAAACTTAAAGCAATATGTCTCAAAATGGAAAATGCACAACAAAACAAATGAGGAACGAATGGGAGGAAACTGGAGTCACTGTGACCAAACTGTAAGAAACCGCCTAAAGGAAATGGGATTTACATACAGAAAAGCTAAACAAAAGCCATCATTAACACCTAAACAGAAAAAAACAAGGTTACAATGGGCTAAGGAAAACCAATCGTGGACTGTGGATGACTGGATGAAAGTCATATTCAGTGATGAATCTCAAATCTGCATTGGGCAAGGTGATGATGCTGGAACTTTTATTTGGTGCCGTTCCAATGAGATTTATAAAGATGACTGCCTGAAGAGAACATGTAAATTTCCACAGTCATTGATGATATGGGGCTGCATGTCAGGTAAAGGCACTGGGGAGGTGGCTGTCATTACATCGTCAATAAATGCACAAGTTTATGTTGATATTTTGGACACTTTTCTTATCCCATCAATTGAAAGGATGTTTGGGGATGGTGAAATCATTTTTCAAGATGATAATGCATCTTGCCATAGAGCAAAAACTGAAAACATTCCTTGCAAAAAGACACATAGACAAATAGTCCGGATCTTAATCCAATTGAAACTCTTTGGTGGAAGTTGAAGAAAATGGTCCATGACAAGGCTCCAACCTGCAAAGCTGATCTGGCAACAGCAATCAAAGAAAGTTGGAGCCAGATTGATGAAGAGTACTGTTTGTCACTCATTAAGTCCATGCCTCAGAGACTGCAAGCTGTTATAAAAGCCAGAGGTGGTGCAACAAAATACTAGTGATGTGTTGGAGCGTTCTTTTGTTTTTCATGATTCCATAATTTTTTCCTCAGAATTGAGTGATTCCATATTTTTTTCCCTCTGCTTGGTCTAAAAAAAAGTAACCGTTACTGACTGCCACAATTTCTTTTCCTGATTTCTTATAGTGTTTCTTAAAGCCAGAAAGTTGCCATTTGAAATGACTTTAGTTTTGTGTCATGTCTGTGATATGCTTTTTTTCTACAAAATTAAACAACTGAATGAACATCCTCTGAGGCCGGTGATTCCATCATTTTTGCCAGGGGTTGTAGATTTTTGCCAATAGTGTGTTGGGTTTTACAATCAAGTGATTTGGGTTATTGTATTACAAACTTTTTAAGAGGTCAACAATCTAGATTTAACACCCAGCTCTGAATCACAGGTGCACAACGGTCTGCATGTCAACACCTCATCATGACATCAGACAGCAGGGGAGGAGCTGTCTAACTCATGGTGGTGCTGAAATAACTACAAAATCATTTTAGTGCCAAGTCCAGAGTGCACCCCGACATGATCAAACTTAAAGCAAAAAGAGATGATAAAATGAAGCCTACAGCATGACAAGATGAGATATTGGTTTTTTTTTTTGTTTGTTTTTTACATTTTATTTAAAGATCTTACTACCAAACACCTTGACACTTACACAAATTTGATCCCTGCACTGGCATGCAATCAGGCGTAAACATTGTAAACTGCGCAGCTGCGTGGCAGGGCATCATCAGGTGTAAAACTTGCACCAAAGCAACATGCCGATTCATCAAGTATAACATGTCTATATAAAGAAGAGGAAGGCCAAAGACTGTATTGATGTACTGTATGTGATGATGGCGGATACAGGAGGATGCCGAGGACAGGGTGATATGGAGACTGATGATCTGTGACGACCCTTAACAGGAGCAGATACTGTGCACCAACCTGCAGCGTGTTGGGCAAACGCTGAAAACTGACATGTGGCACTTTTCTCCAGAAGGCTTTTGCAAAGTACAGTTCAGGAGTTTTGACCTTTTAACCCCAAAATCAATAGCCATCTTGGGTCAGCATGCTGAACACACATTCCAGGTTTGGTGACAATGAGACCGTTAGATAAAATGTTACTGCACTCAAGATTTTTACCTGCCTGCATCTGTTCAGAATTGCAAGACTTTTAAAGAGTACCTACAGTATTTTACTTCTTAACTGATTTGAAGTGCAAACTGACAGAGAAATAGTTTAGCCTGCACTGATTTTATTCTGTTCTATTTTACTTGTAATTCAGAATTCATTTATTAGTGTGTAAAAACAAAAAAATACATAAAAGTATATACGTAAAGCACATATCACACAGATCCTCTTCTCTCAGCTGTTCCCGTTATGGGTCACCACAGCAGATCAGTCGTTTTCATCTCACTCTGTCCTCTGTATCTTTCTCTGTCACATCAACCACCTGCATGTCCTCTCTCAGCACATCCATGAACCTCCTCTTTGGCCTCCCTCTTCTCCTCCTGCCTGGTGGCTCCATCCTCAGCATCCTTCTCCCTATATAACCTGAGTCCCTCTGCACATGTTCAAACCATCTCAATCTCACCTCTGATTTGGTCTCCAAACCGTCCCACCTGAGCTGTCCCTCTGATATGTTCATTCCTAATCTTGTCCATCCTCATCACTCCCAAAGAGAATCTCAACATCTTTAGCTCTGCCTCCTGTCTTTTTGTTTGTGCCACCGTCTCTAAGTCGTACAACATACCTGATCTCACTACTGTCTTGTAAACTTTTCCCTTCACTCTTGCTGATATTCTTCAGTCACAAATCACTCCTGCTACCTTTCTCCACCTACTCCACCCTGCCTGCACTCTCTTCTTCACCTCTCTACCACAATCTCCATTACTTTGTACAGCTGACCCCAAGTGTATAAACTCATCAATCACTTCTACTCCTTGTAACCACACTATTCCACTGGGCTCCCTCTCATTCACACACATGTACTCAGTCTTGTTCCTACTGACTTTCATTCCCCTGCTCTCCAGAGCATATCTCCACATTTTCAGGCTAGACTCAACCTGCTCTCTACTCTGACTACAGATCACAGTGTCATCTGCAAACATTGTAGTTCATGGAGACCCCTGTCTGATCTCATCCATCAACCTGTCCATCACCATTCCAAACAAGAAAGGACTCAGAGCTGATCCTTGATATAATCCCGCCTCCACCTGAATGAATGTCATTCCTACTGCACATCTCACTGCTGTCACACGATCCTTATACATGTCCTGCACTACTCTCACATAGTTCTCTGTCACTCCAGACTTCCTCACACAATACCACAACTCTTCTCATAGCACCTTGTCATAAGCTTTCTCTAAATCCACAAACACACCACTGTAACTCATTCTGGCCTTCTCTATTCTTCTCCATCAGTATTCTCAGAGCAAACATTGCATCTGTAGTGCTCTTTCTCAGCATGAAACCATATTGCTGCTCACAGATCTTCATCTGTTTTCTTAGCCTAGCTTCTACTACTCTTTCCCATAATTTCATACTGTGGCTGATCAGCTTTATGCCTCTGTAGTTACTGCAGCTCTGCACATCACACTTGTTCTTTAAAAATAGGAACCAGCACACTTCATCTCCGCTCCTCAATCATCCTCTTACTTCCCAATGTTCTATTAAACAATCTGGTGAGAAACTCCACTGCCATCTCTCCTAAACCCAGTTTCCACCAGCACCCTGTTGGGCAACAGCACCAGTGGCGGTCATTATTAACCCGGGCCTCTACTGGTCTGGTATGGAAATTTGTTTTGTACTCTGCATCTTTATTTTGGCTTGTTTTAAGCTGGATGCCTTTCGTGATGTAACTCTCCTCATTTATCTGGGCTTGGGACTGACACCCAGAGTATACTGGCTGCACATCATATATCATACAAATACAACAATAAAATAATAAATGCAACAAATGGAGTCAAGTGGTGGTGTAATAAGCAACATAATTCATTAGGGCCACATTTTTTTTTCTTTTTTTGGACTTCGAGAATAAAGTCGTAATATTACGAGGAAAAAAAGTCGTAATATTATATTATGACTTTATTCTCATAATATTATGACTTTATTCTCGTAAAATTATGAATTTATTCTCGTAATATTACTTTATTCTCGTAAAATTACGACTTTTTCTTGTAAAATTACTTTATTCTCGAAGTCTTAAAATTAAGACTTTATTCTCATAATATTACTTTATTCTCGAAGTCTAAAAAAAAGAAATTTGGCCCTAAAACGTCGTTGTAATTTTAGCCTGTGTTTTAATTTATTTTTTTTTGCCTTATTTTAGTTTCTTTTAAAATCGTTTCAGTTCATTTTAACGTGTTGTTTAGTTTTAGTAAAATGAAAAGTGTGTCTATTTTTTTTTATTTTTTGGCCAGATTAAAAGCATTACAACATTGCCCCCTGCTGGCCAGAACAGTTAACACCTATTTTCCCACAATGCTGCTGCTGCACCAGCCCGGAAGTGAGTCGTTTATTGACAACATGGCCGCCGAGCTGGTTTTGGATTTGGGTAAAATTCT